>NC_138377.1:6371601-6381189 GCF_054177405.1 Leptonychotes weddellii | reverse complement strand
CACCCCCCACTCCAGCAACCCTCAGTTTGTTTCCTGTGATTAAGAATTCCTCATATCAGTGAGATCATATGATACATGTCTTTCTCTGTTTGACTTATTTCACTCAACATAATACCCTCCAGTTCCATCCACGTCGTTGCAAATGGCAAGATCTCATTCCTTTTGATGGCTGCATAATATTCCATTGAATATATACACCACTTCTTCTTTATCCATTCATCTGTCGATGGACATCTTGGCTCTTTCCACAGTTTGGCTATTGTGGACATTGTGTAGTCCCCCTGTTTTTATCTCACCATAGTAAGTTGGGTGTGTGGAGGGCAGTTTTCCCCTTTAGTTCACAGACATCAGCCTTAAAAGAGCCATATTTGGGGAACTGCACCCAGCAAGCCTCGTCTGTACCTGAACTTGATCCAGATGCTGAAGGAAAACGGGGCAGATGTGATGCTCTGCCAGTTCTGGGCCCACCCTTAGTAGGACTGGAAGCTTCTATCCGGGGTGCTTGAAGCCCTGAATTTCCATTTAAAACATCTGTCCTGCTGAAGAAACCATATGAAGAAGTCCTAAGACCATGTGAAGAAGAAGAGGAGTCAGCCAAGCTCAGGTTTCCAGCTGTCCCCATCAAAGTTCCAGGTTTGGGGGCACCTGGTGGCTCAGTCAGTTAAGCATCTGACTCTTGACTTCAGCTCAGGCCATGATCTCAGGGTCATGAGATTGAGCCCCGTGTCGGGCTTGGTGCTCATTCAGGGTTCTGCTTGAGGATTCTCTCCCTTTCCCTCTGCCCCTCTTCTCTCTCTATATATCTATCATAAATAAATAAACATCTTTAAACAACAAAACAAAAACAAAGTGCCAGGTTTGCACGCCCTGCTATATTGGATTCCCAGACTAGACGAGTCTCTCGCTGAATTCCACCAAGTAAACCCAGTCAACAATCCCGTGGAGCAGAAGAATCATCAGTCAATGTCTGTCTGAATGTCTGACCCACAAAGTAGTGAGATATAACACAATGGTTTTTGGTTTAAAGAGCTAAGTTTTGTTGTGTAGCCATAGATGACCAGAAGGACTAGGTGTCCAGTTATGGTGGTGATGATAATGCTAACACTATTAGAAATAGTATCCCCTGACCCCACAGTGCCCTCCTGATGGACATATTTGGTGTCCAGGCCAAATGTAGTCACGATTCACTTTCTAGACAATGAAGTTGGAGATGGTGACAGCTTGTAGTCTTGATTATGGGTCAGTATGGAACTAGAGGAAAAGCATGACTTTCACTTTGCCAGAACTCCATGGACCCAAACTCAGGTCTTGTTTCCAAGCTGGGAGAAGCCCCCTCTGGCTAGCCAACTTTGCCCTGTAGTTCTACACAGGCCCTGCTGTTGGTGACTTCTCTGCTTCCTCCATTAGACAGGGAAGCCCTGGAGAGCAGCTGTGTCTTTGAGTCCCACGACCCGGCCCAGCGCTAACCCCAAAAGAGCACATGGTAGGTGCTCGCTGCATGTTGGTGGGATGCGTGATGAGCTACAGGTATTTGGGGGACCTTTCTATTCTTTTAAGTTTCAGGTCTCTATACAATTTCAGTGGTGTGGCTGAGCAAGAGAGCACACTTGAGAAGATATTTTCACAGATCCCAGGTAGATCGGTTTCTTAGAGAAGAGATCTGGCATTTTCTAGTGATGATAACAGAGAGACATGATTGATAATAGTAGTTTTAAATTTGAAAGTGAATTGTTCTAGCACCCAGGGTGAGGTGGTGTGTGGCAGGAAGTACCTCTCTCTCTGGGTGAGGACATAAGGTCTCTGGGGGCTGAATTCTAGGCCACCTTCAGCTGTTTGGGTTTGGTCTCTTCTCTGAGCCACATCCGGCTTATTTATAAGTTGTAGATAATACCTCAGGGGCCTCCGAGGGTCAAAGTAGATCCTGGAAGCATTTTGTAAAGCTACTTTCCATTCAAGAAGTGAGAGGAGTCCAAGTTTCCCTGAAACCTTGATCTTGCCAATATCTTCATCCCAAGAACATCTAAGAATCTGGAAATTGCCTAAATTTGGCTCCATTTGGGTTTTTCTTTCCCCCTTGGTCTATCTACCAGTGGAATTACCGATGTAGATTGTCCAATGTGGGCCCTAAACCAGAGAAAGAAGAGGAGATACGTAAGTGGAGGGTAGTGTTGTGTGAATAAAGACAGAAGGTTAACTTTGATGGAGAAAATTCCAGACATAATGCAGATGGAGAAACTGAGGCCTGGGGAGCTGAGGGGTCCTGTCTGAGATCACACATGTGATCAGAAGCCAGGCCACACCAGAACCCCAGTCTTTAACTTCACCACACACAAGGGCTGGTGACATTCTTCTGTAAGGGGCCAGATAACAAACATTTTAGACCTTGAGCACCTCAGAGTCTCTGTTGTAATCACTCAGCTCTGTCGCTGTAGCGTGAAGATAGCCACGCACAACATGTGAATGAAAGAACGGGCATAGCTCTGTGCTGGTAACATTTTCTTTGCGGACCCTGGCAAATGGCATCTCCTTCCAGGTCCTGCTCCTCAACTGACCATGTCCCGTTGCCTGCAGCCGGCACTTCCTTTCCGCGTGCCTCTTTTTTTCAGATAGTCCTCGCTATTTCTTCTCCATGGTCAGAAGTCTCTTGACCTATGTCTTAAGTCTGGCTCGCTCTCTCTCACTCTCTCTCTGCCTCTCTCTTGGCAAATCACATCTAATTTTTTCCACCCTTATGGAGAAATAATTGACATACATTCTTATCTTTTGTCTCATGGGCTTTGGGGGAGTCCCTTTACTTTCTGGGCCTCAGTTTACTCATCTGTACGTCAAGGGGACTGAACGAGTATTTCAGAGGTTCCTGGAGTGCTCGGCCTCATGCGCCTGTCTTATGAATCTGGGAGTCAAGCAGCTGAGATCCATCCTAGGTTTCTACTCACCCACTATGTGACTTGGGCCTGGGACTTCACTCAGATCCAGTCTCCCCATCTGTAAGTGGGGACAACAGCAACATGGGCTCATGAGATCATTGCAAAGATGGAATGACATGGTGTGTGCGTGTAAATGCTCTTTGCAAAACAAACACTAGGGAAAAGTGAGGTTTTATAAAGCATATCCATTAGAGCTCCCCTTTTTAGATCTCCTGGGGTTTTCCAAAATGATCTGCCAACACTGACAACTGAGGAAATATTCCGAGTTTGGTTCAGGACGGACATGGTCCACATGTGATGCAGGACCGGAGCGCAGCAAGCCAGCCCTCTGAGAACATGTTACATCACCCAACAGCTAAAGAGCATAGTTTGTTCCCTGGGCATTTTGTTTTGTACTTTTCTTTTTTAATTTATGATTTGTTATTAAACAGTTACATGTGGAGATGGTTTAACAGAGAGTTTGCATTTCTAATTGAACATTCTAATAATGATGTTTTTATTTTACTTGGTTTTTAAAGGTTATTATAATTTCTGTAAAGTTTCATAAAACGTTGCAGCCAGAAATGCTTTCAAAAAAAAAAAAAAAAAAGAACCGTATTTGCTCAGACACTGATGCTTTCTTGCATGCTACTAGCAAAATGGTATTTTGCAAAATTACAGCGTAATTTACATCTTTGGAGCTGAAGGGAACTTAGGACTTGGGTTTTTTTTTTTCCCCCCAATTGGCTAGTCAGGTTAGGGAGTGGAAGTGACCTGAGAATTCTGAGGCTGTGTTAGGGCCCAGTGGAGAGGAGCTTTGTGATGGATTTGCAGTGTCTGCCGTGGTATACTGTGGAGGAATGTGTGTGCGTGTGTGCACGTGTGTGCACACGGATGTGTGTGTGTGCATGTGCACGTGAGTGTGCATCAGGGCAGAATTACCATGATGTAAACCACATATTTGTCCTCCCTGATCTGGTACAAACTCCCTTTCCTCACCCTCCTTTGGACACCAAGGAAGCACAACGATGGGAGGAGGAAGTGACTTGCCCAGGGTCGCGCTGAGAGCAAGTGACAGAGTCAGAACTCGAACCCAGGGTATCTTTCATGAGACCAAGTGCTCATTGAAGTCACTGTCATACCCCTTTGCACGATGGAAGAAGAACCTCTTTTCATGGTACCCTTTTACCTGGTCTCCTGCGCTCCTTTGTGGGAAGAAACTGATTCACCTCTTTCCCTTCACCCTCTCCCGCCGCCCCCCGCCCCCAGTGATGGGCTTGGTAAAGCTCGCCCTTGCCAGCAACTTCGAACAAGAACCTCAGTGACTGAGGTGGTGACAGCTGGGGTAGACTATACCATAAAAATGCCTGGGGAAAATGATGACTGAAAATGCTCCAGAGTATTCTTTATTCTATTTTTCTCTTTATTTTCCAAATTCCCCATTGGTATGAGTTTACTATCAAACAATTAGCTTAAAAATTTTTTAATGTACCCCAAAGCCCAATAGAAATTGTGTGGTCTGGTTAATAAATATAATATTCTGTTTTCAAATGGGATAGTCCACGGGGAGGGTTAGAAACAAAAGGCCTATTTTGGACATGCAACTTCTGAGTGGCGCACCCCCATCAGCCCAAATTCCCTGAGATCCATGGCATGTCAGACTCAGTTCCATGCATTCTGGGGGGCACAGCAGCAGCAAAGAGGTGTCCCTGACCTTAGGGAATATCATTGTATCAGAGAGAAGCGGTAATGTATGAATCCTGGAAAGTTGAAAAATTAAGGACTAAAGAGATGTTCATAGACCTACTTTTAATAAAACCCAACCAAACCCCAAAAGACATGCCACTGAGTGCAGGAATGCACCCGAGGGCTCACGAATGTCAGCTATAATTTGAGTCTCTGACTTGAGCACGCACGGGGGTACGGGGCTGCTCTCTGTAATAGGTTATCACAGGATAGAGTTTAAAATACCACTTGAGTCATAACCTCATCCACTTAGAGATCCAGAAAGGGTTCCCAGGGCTGATCAGAGACCTGATTTGCAAATTACTATAAATTAACGTAGTTATAGCTGGGACATGAATATATGCTTGGAAATGCTCATATAACGCATAATATATGCCATGTCTTAAGATGATAATAGTCGTAATTTCTAAGATGACTTTTCCTCTAGCTGGCACCTCTCACCCTGTGATCTTGAAGTCCTTTACAAACACTAATTAATTACATTAATTTTATCATAAAGCTTGCTCATTACTGTACTTTTATTATAAGCTCTTGCCAGCTTAGATTTAATGCAACACCCTTATTGAAATTCTGCTCTTTGATATTGCTAAGGATCCGCTCGGATATTATATGTGCCTTTATAGGTTTTTTAGTCACGCAGATAATAGCCAGAATAAAGGTGGTGTCCCTTCCACATGGGGATTTCATAAAGGCACATTTAAATGGAGTGCAGATCAAGTGCCCTGACGATTCCGAGGGTCACTAGGTCAGGGATTGATTGCAGCTTGAATACCAAACTGATGGGTTGAGGGAGGCTGTCTGGTACTTTGGGTTAAGATGGATTCTGAGGCACATTCATGACTGGCATGAACAACCGCTCTGACCAACTTGCCATTGACACAGTTGTGGAAAGTGGGTCCGTGGACTCACAAAGGCCTTTTCCCTGCTGTCCCAGGCCTTGCAGTCAGCTTCCAACTAAGAGACAGGAGATCTGGGTCCAGTTTCATTTTTCCTTTTTACAAAGTGTGTGGTTTTTATCCATTTCTTTCTCCCTAAAATGGGTACACCCATGCTTGCCTGAGGTACCTCCAGGACCCCGAGGTGACAATCCGAGGGGAAGGAGTATGTACAGACTTTTTCCTCAGCTGAAGGGTATTTGGGGAAGCTGGTCACAGGGCGGAAAGCAGGCCGGCTCTGGAGTCAGGACACTTGGGTTACAACATCAGACCTGTTGTCTCCTTCGTGAACCAACTGACGCGGGCATGCCATCTGTTCTCAAGCTACCTCCCTCTTTTCTCGTATAAAACAGAAGTCATGATATCCTTGCATCTGATTTGCCAATCCGTTCAGAGACTTAAGTGAAATGGAAACGCAATCACAAATGATTGTATTAACCATCACATAGTAAGTGCCGAAAAATTACTTAAAAGCTGAAAGCAAAACAACATGCAGATAGGGCAGATGGAGGGCAGTGGAAGGAGACGTAGGCAGGTGACAGCAGCGGGCTTCCCCTCCGAGGACTCTAGTAGTTGTGCTTCTCTCTTTACTTCTTCTCTAACATTTTCCCTAATGAGCATGTATGGATTTTATAATGGAATAAAAACAAAAGCGCTTTTTTGGTGGCTGCACAAATCTATACATGGGATAAAGTCACATAGAAACAAACGTGCATGCACACCCAACAAATGAGCACGTATAAAAGCTGGCGAAATAAGACCTGAATAAAGTGTGTAGATAGTAGTACTAGCATCAATGCCTGGTTTTGTTGTGTGTGATAATTATGTGAGATGTCACCCCGGGGGCGGAAGCAGGAGGGACAGTACCCAAGGCTTCTCTGTCCTATTTACGCACCTCCTGGGAGGAAAAGCTTATTTCAAAATAAAAGTAAAAAAAAAAAAAATTTAAGTTATCAAACTACCCTGAAAGAAATTAGGTAGTAGTTGCTCAAACGTTAATTCAATAAATGGAGAGATGGACGAACAGATGGATGGATGGACGGATGGACGGACGGACGGACGGATGCATTTCACTTCTGTATTTGTAAGTAAACTCTGGCACCCTGTAGACATCGTTTACAATACTCTTCTCTAATCATTACCTTTTGGCTTGAGAACAAGACTCCCCTCGTCCAGGAGAACTGTGAACATGAGTTCGTAAATGCTGACTGCATCACCTCAGACATTTTCCAGACATTCTGCCCACGGTGATTTGAGACAGGAATCATGACTGCTGTCACAGAAGCATTCTTGTGGGCTTAAAAAATCCTCCCCTTGCTTTGGTTCTGAGCGTAGGGCCAGAAGGGAGTGGAATGCCATCTGCTTGTGCATTGGATCTCGGTGCAGAATGGGAGCAGAAAACCAGCCCAGCCATTGCTTTGGATATGACAGACCCTGAATGTAATAAAAGTTGTGTTCGTATGTTTCATTAGATAAATAAAGCTGACTTGGATAGGTTGCTTGAAACCCAAAGTGAACTGAAACCAAGTTGCCTGCACTTGGTACAAAAAAGTAAACGTTGTAGTGGCGGCCAAGTTCGAAGAATCCAGGAGCTCTGCATACATTATGTCATCTAATGTGATCTCAACCCTAAGGGACACTGTGATTCTATGGGACACATATGGTAATCTAACTACAACGCTGTGGCATCCTTAGCTCCACTTTCCAGAGGAAAAAAACATGACTCAGAGGTTAAGTCACAAGAATGGGCACGTCAGTGGTGCCTGGGTGGCTCAGTGGGTTAAGCGTCTGCCTTCAGCTCAGGTCATGATCCCGGGGTCCTGGGATTGAGTCCTGCATTGGGCTCCTTGCTCAGCGGGGAGTCCGCTTCTCCCTCTCCCTCTGTACCTCCCCACCCCTCTCTCTCAAATAAATAGATAAAAATCTTTCAAAAAAATAATAGGCACATTAATATTAGTCAAGCCATGTTTGCTGCTGTAACAACAACAACAACAAACCTTTAGCATATTAGTGGCTTAATACACACACACAAGTTTATTTCTTGCTCACCCAAAAGTCCAATGTGAATGTCAGGGAGTGGGTGCACATTTTCCATTCGGGGCCTTCGAGACAGGCAAAGAAAAGGGGAAGGAGCATGGGGAAGGCACACCTGCTTCCCAGCCAACTTGGCCCAGACATGACACCCATCACTTCTGCTTTATGACCATGAGCCAGTCATGCAGTCCTTCCCAGAAGACGGCTCCCCAGAAATATCTCTGCACGAAGGAAGGAGGTGCAGCATCTTTGGCCACACTCATTCCACAGGGCACAGAATGGAAATCAGAATCGAGCTCGGCCATGCTCTCTCTGGAACCATGCTATGGAGTGGTGCGTCAGATGGGCTCTGCGCTCAGCCCTCCTCAACTTGACTCTGGCTCAAACACTCTGTTGATTTTTGACCTTGGGAGATGGTTGCTTAACCATCTTAAGGCTTGACTTCCTCTTCCGTAAAATATGAGAGTAATAAAAATAGCCACCCCATAAAGCTGTTGCAAAAATTAAAAAAAAGAAGAAGAAGAAGAAGAAACGCAAAGCATTTAGAGCAAGGCCTGGCATTTAGGAAACAGGCACAAATATTTATTATCATGATCTCTGTTAGAATGATGATGATTTCCACCCCTGCTGCCCCTTATCTTCTCTTCCCATTCTCTCCTATTTTGTTTAGCCCTTTTGTCTTTTCCCTCTTTGATGTCTTAAGTTTCCCAGACTCTCCAGCTCCCTCACAAACCCTCTGCAGTAACCACAGTCTAGGAAAATCTAAGTGTCTCCTCTCTGCTGGGGTATTTCATAATGGAAACGTCTTGCCCAGGAGTGTCAACGTTGCCACGGGACACTTCCAGTCTCCCAAAGCAAACACATTTGACCCTGTTGATTTGGTGCATAAATGTTTGCAGTGTTATTAAATATGCATTGAAGTGCTCCCCTCATAAATTGTATGCACTCGGCCCACTCAGAGTATAAAGCATACAACTAAATAATTTTTCTAACCACCCAGACGGAGCAATCAGGCCAACTTCAAGGTTGGCAGGAATAGAATGAGTCCAGCCCCTCCTTCCCTCCTCCCCCCACAGCTATTTTGTGAGGCCTCCTGGTTTGGCAGTCTGGCAGGTTTTAGCGGTATGCTCTACGCTCTCAGTAGCTTACATTTCTAGGTCTGTTAAACTGGAGTGCACACTCTGCCCTTTGTGGTCCCTAAGAGCATTGGGAAGGGGCTAGATTTGGATTCATCAGTCTGAGTTTCATCTGGACCTGCTAGTCCCATCAGGCTTCCTGCCTTGTCACATCACATACTCATGCAATTTTTCATGATTTGTCTTTTCATCTGTCTTCTATCCATCTGCCGTCCATCCATCCATCCATCCATCCATCCATCCATCCATCCATCCTTCCATCCATCCATCCATCCACCTAACCATCCTTAGCCACCCCTTCTCAGACCAGATGGTGTGCAAGGCACAAAGACTACAAAAATGGAGCCTGGCTTCAGAGAGCTTATGTTCCAGTGAGACAGATGACAAGAAAATAAAGCACGAGCACATAAAATAATTATAAACTGATACGTGCTAGGGAAATGAAGGATGACACTGATTGTATGCTTATGTGTGGGTGGGGGGAGCGGTTACTTCACGAACAGGGGTCAGAGGAGGTCTCCTTGAGGAACAATGTTGAAGCTAAGGCCAGAAGGAAGAGAAAGAGGCAGTCCTACATGGGCCAGAGGAAAGAGACTTTCAAGTAAAGAGAATGACATTTGCCTAGGCCCTGGCCAATGGCGAGCCAGCGAACATATCTTACCTACTCTCACATACAATAGGGGCACTTTTATGGTTGATTAGATTCTGCCTGATTTTGCTTTAGCGCTTACTCGAGACAATATAAAACATCTTCTAGTCCTCCTGTTTTCTGAAACTTGTTGATCTTACTTATTTTTATATTTTTTAAAGATTTTATTTATTTGAGAGAGA
>NC_138377.1:6326268-6371501 GCF_054177405.1 Leptonychotes weddellii | reverse complement strand
AAAAAAAAAAAAAAAAGTTTTAAAGTGATGAATGAAGGACCAGCCTTGTAGACCAGCAATGTAGACTAGCAGGCCTGATGCCAAAGGCCAGGATCTGTGGGCCACCTTGGGAACAAGGGTTGTGCAAGATTCACCCCGTAGCCTAGCATCTGGCCAGTTGCTGGAAACAGCAAAGATCTGTTGCATGAAAGTATCCACAACGGAGAGCACAAAATTCCAGCCAAGAATCCAGCTTGGTTTTCCTGACTCTGAGCATTTGCCATTTTGGAAACACCTCGCTGGTGATCCATTGTTGGGGATTTTTATCTGCATCAGTGATATAATCAGGGAGGGGGTGGGTACCTCCCCTTAGGTCACCTGGCTCAGCCCATTAGAACTCAGGTTGATCACCAACACTGAGGAGAGGGGTATAGGGTTGATGGGTGGCCCCCAAAAGATATGTCTATGTTCTAATCCCTGGAACCTGTGAATGTGACCTCATTTGGAAAAAAAAGTTTCTTTGTAGATGTAATTAATTTAAAGATCTTGAGATTAGGAGATCATCCTAGACCATCTGCATGGACCCTAAAATCCAGTGACAAAGGACCTTATAAGAAACACACAGAGGAGGGACGCTGGGTGGTTCAGTCGGTTAAGCGTCTGCCTTCGGCTCAGGTCATGATCCTGGGGTCCTGGGATCGAGTCTCGTATCAGGCTCCCTGTGGGAGCCTGCTTTTCCCTCTCTCTCTGCTCCCCCTGCTTGTGCTCTCTCCCCCCCTCTCTGACAAATAAATAAAATCTTAAAAAAAAAAAGAAAAAGAAACACACAGAGGTGAATACAGATGACAGAAAAGCAAGAGAAATGGGAAGGTGGGAGCAGAGAGCCGTGATGTAGCCCCAGCCCGGGAGTGCCGGCAGCCAGCTAGAGCTGGAAGAGGCGAGGGACAGATCATCCCCAAGAGCCCCCGTGGGGAGCTTAGACATGTGATGTAGTAGAAGCGTATTCTGTCCACAGCCCTGGTGCACTCCACCTCCTGTATCTCCCTGCCCCAACATGATTAGACATCACCCCTATCCCGCCTCAGCCCCTTTAAAACCTCCCCCTGCCTTTGTTCAGAGAATCAGCCTGAAGGACAGGTTCCCTTTTTGCTGTCTCCTATGTGCTTGAGCATAGCCCTAATAACAGTCTCGTCTGGAACTTGAAAAAAAATTGTGAATTTTGCATTCCGAATCTCCAGAGTTGTGAGGTCATACTTTTTGTTGTTTGAGCCACCAAGTTGGTGTTAGTTTGTTACAGCAGCCCTGGACAGCTGATACAGGGGACATTGGGCCACTGTGGTTTCCTCTGGCACAATGCTGCCCAGTGGAACAACAGTGTGGGATACATCATTTTAAACTTCCTTGTAGTCATGCTGAAAAGCGTGAGAGGAAAAAAGTGGTATTAATTTCAATAGTATATTTTATTTAACCCAATATATCTGAATGCTACGTCAACATGCAATCAAAAAAAAAAGTCACTCATGAGTTTGTTTTACCTCCTGTCTTTTAGATTAATGCTTTGAGATTTGGTATGGGGTTTATGCTGATAGCAACCCATTTGTACTGGCCACATTTAAGTGCTCAATAATGTTTGTGGCCAGTGGTGACTGATTAGACAACACCGCTGTAACATTTCCCCAGGTCTCTTACTTTGGGTTTGGAATGAAGGTGGCCAAGCAAAAGGGACAAGAGAAAACCCCAGGCCACAGAGGCTGAAGGGTCTGCCCTGCTGCAGGTTCTGGGGGTCGAGGGAGTGAGCTGGATTTGACTCAGTTGGTCTTCAAAACCAGGAGGAAGGCAGATCTCTGGGAGTTTTTGCAGTCAGCTGGGTCTATTCATCTCAGCGCAAGGGGCTAGGACAAGAACGCAGAATGGCCCTTAGATGGGGAAGAGTAGAAAAAATGGACACTGATATGGGTCATCGAATACCAGCTCTATTCCCAAACCTTCCCTTTTCATATAATCCTCACCACAAACCCAAATGGGAGCCATGATGAGTGTCTCATTTTGTTCATGAGGAAATGGAGGGTCAACAATGTAAGGGACTTGACCAAGGTCACCTAGCTCAAAAGTGAGTGGCAGGAGTTGAACCCAGTTCCCTCTGACTACAAAGCCACCAGGTTGTACTGCAGGCCCTGACATCTGGTTGAGTACACCTCTTTGTATACTCCTGTCCTGTGAGATGGGCTCAGGCCTAGGCAAGGGCTGAATGTCCCCAGGCAACAACAAGATTTAGGGACTCAGACAGGAGGCTTGGGGGAGTCTGGAGCTGACCTGAGATAGGGCAAGCTCTTAGAATGATCAAGACCATCCCGAAAGCCTATTGAGCATCCAGAAAGGAACTTTCACTTTTGCATTCTGGATTCTCATGCTCTTCTGCTGCTTCTTCTGGTTGACCAGTTGGTTCCGGGATATGCCATTTGCTTTGTCTTATGTTGGAAAAATTGACCTCCCAGAAGCTAGAATTGCCCAATTGGCTAAGAAAGAAAGTTTGTCTTTTAAAAGCAAGACATCAGGACATTCATTTTCTGACAAGAATCTGTAATTTGTGTTTATTTTATTTCTTGTTGATTGATTGCCATACGTCTTTTGGCACCCCTCCAAATTTCTCTTGCCAACAAAGTAGGCCAAATTAATTTTCTACAGGAAGAGATATTCTGAAGCACTCGAAAATCTGTCTCCATCATTTTGCAAATGATCTCCTGTGCATATAATGACAGTGGCTTTACTTTCCCTGTTAGGGCAGAGTAAAGAAGAAAAGTTTCAATGTCATACTCGTCTGAGGGAACAAAGACAAGTGTGTGTAACCTCTTTGCTTGGCGGCCCTCGTGGAACCTGGGGATCCTAAACTTCTGCTTCTCTTGTTGGCTGGAGACAATTTAGAGGTCGAGGGGCGAGATACCAGCCAAAATGGAGGCTGTATGGTGTAATGTTCATTGAATCGAATTGAATGAGCACTGGATTGAGAGTGAAGAGACCAGTGTTCTTGACCTTGGCTTTACTAACTAACCTGCCCATGCCCTTGTGAGAGTCACGTCCCTCAGCATCATCTTCCTCATCCCCAAAGAGAGGAGACTAGCCCAGGTCACTGGGTTACAAACTTGCTCTTAGCCTCAGAATGCTGTCTTCCAACGGCATTCTCCTTGCAGGTGAAACAGAGCAGATATGTTTTATTGCTCGTAAAAACATTCCTGCCTGATGAAGTTTTGAAATATACATTTATTATCTCACAGTTCCAGGGATTGTTCAGCAGCTTAGGGATATGATCAAGGACTCAGCTCCTTCTATCTGTCTACTCTGCTGTTTTGAGCTTTCCCTCTTCATGTGTTTTCTGTCATGATTACAAAAGGGCTGCTGAAGTTCTGAAAACAGATCCGTATTCAGGATAAGGAGAGTGGTGGGCCATTCTTTGCGTCTTTCTCTATGATTAGAAAGCACAGTGGCTTTCTCTCAAGCCCCTTCCAACAGATTTCTGTTCGAATGTCATTGGCCAAAACTGTGTCACATGACCATCCCTTGCTGCGAGGCAGGCTGCGGAAGTGAGCATCTGGTAGGGAGGTGGGTGGCTTCTGGGGCTGGCTTGAGCCAATCTTCAGTCTTCACCTGAAGATGGTCACATGGCCACCCCAAGTAAAAGCGAGGTTCTACTTAAAAGGAAGCAATGGGGACATGGGTGCTGCGTAGTCTATAAACCCTGCCTGCCAAAGGATAGAAAGAAGATAATGATCTGAGGGTGCAAAATTACCACATGGCATTATTTTTCTTCAGTGGATGCTTAGGTGGTCTCAGTGACCTAAAACACCAAAGGCACTTATACCCTTCTGAGATGAAGCTGTGAGAATTCCACAGCCAACTCTGACCTTTCATTCCCACGGTAGAGTGGGGGCAGGGGAAGGGCGGGAGGATGGGCTTTAGTCTTGCCTGTCAAATCCACAGCAGGCTAAAGGAGTATGTAAATAAAATGAACACACTCGATAATGTTCTCAGCTCGTTTTCCCTGGTAACTCACCCTGTTTCACAGATAAAATCAGAGCTGTTGCTGGCAAAGGGGCTGGGAGGCATATGACCCAGGGTGGGAAGCATTTGTATGTATCACCGCACACATTTCTCTTCTTACCCAAGATGCCTTCCTCTACCTCTCCTCTGTTATACCCCTGTGGAACCCCTAGGTCTCCAAGGAACCCAGCATGGAAAACACTGGCCTCTAAAGCTCCCACTCTCCCCAACCCCAACTCTAAGATTTATGGTTCTTTCCTAATCATGGGTTTTCCTTTGCAGTAGCAGGCTGAATGAGGTCACGTATCCTTTTCAACGCTTCCTTTATTCTGAAGGAGTAATTTAGCTTTGGATTTGTCCAGCTCTGTACACACTAGCCACATGTGACTAGTTAAATTTAAATTAACATTAATTAAATTAGAAATTAGAAACTCTTTTCCTCAGTCATGCTTGCTGCAGCTAAAGCACTCCATAACCCGCCTGTGGCTAGTGGCTCCATATTGGATAGTGTAGACCTACGACATCACTGAAGAAAATTCTACTGAGCAGATCCAGCTAGACTTTTGAAATGGTCCTACTGGCATTGGGGTGCTGGGCGGTGATCACAGTACACCCTTGTGTTCCCTTGATGGCTAAGAGTTGACGAGGAATACGTTATTTTGCACGGAGTTTTTGCTTCATGGGATTTTCCGTTACATGAGGCGGCTGTGGGTTAGTGCAGTGAGAACCAACCTAATAGTCCAAAGGTTTGGCTTTTCCAAGTTGAGGAATATTCCACAAAATACCTGGCCGGGTACTTATCCAAACTGCCAAGGTCATAAGAAAACAAGGGAAGACTGAGGAGCTGTCACAGACCAGAGGAGACCAAGGAGGTGGAAGGAGTATGTGTGGTGTGCTACACCGAAGTGGATCCTGGAAAGGAAAAAGGACGTTTACGGGAAAACTGGCAAAATCTGAGCAAGGCGTGGAGTTTAGGTAACAGCGGTACAGCAGTGGTGACTTCTAAGTTTTGACAAATGTGCCAAACAATGAGAGATGTTAATAGAGGGGAAACTGGGTGAGGAACCCTTTGTTACTATCTTTGCAACGTTCCTGTAGATTAAAGTTATTCCAAAATAATAGCTTATTTTAAAAAAGACTCAGTTTTCATTCCCGACTCTACCGGTTACCAATGGTAGTGATGCCCATCCCTGTGTTTCCTTCTTGTGCTTGCTGACACAGTCAGAGCTGAGAAAGTCACTAGCACAACACAGAGGCGACATAGACATTGAGGGATTGCTAATACTAGAGCTGATGCCATGATATTACTGTGATTCTACGACTGTATTGGGCTCTGTAAGGGTATATAGCATGATCCTTGCCCTTAGGCAAATTTCCATATATTTAGTGGAGAGTTTGAAGCTACAGGAGGCAAGAGAGGGGAACATGTGATGTCCAGTGAGTTCCTACTTTGTGTCTGACACTGCGCTTAGACCGTCTTCCCTGTGGACCACATTAGAATCTCATAAGAACCTTCTAGACTCTCTATGGGGTAGTTGCTGTTTTCATTTGCAGAGGAGGCTCCAAAGTTCCAAGAGGAGAGCGGCTCCACTCCCTGTCCTTGTTGACACTAAGCTCCTCGACACCCCTCTCTGCTCCATTCATGGCCATCCTCTATGGCCAGCTTCTCATGATGCCTGGGTCCCTTCCTCTCCTGGAGGGTGGGTGAGGGACCTCTCCTGGGGGAGAAGCCCTGAGGTTGGAACCAGCATTTGTGTCCAGGAGTGATGTGGAGTGACGTTGGAGAATCCCAATGACACTTGGAGAGTGACCTCCGTTCCTAACTTGTCACTAAGCCTGTCTCTTTCCTCCCCCTCTCAAGCTCGTCACCAGGATTCTTTTGCTCAGAGAACTCCCACTGCTTTCTGCGGAAACACACCCTTAGGCACAGCGAGTCCTCACAGTGGAAGCTACTGGGGTCAGGAGGATCCTTCCTGCTGACCTGAAAATCCCATTGCCTGTGAAGACACTTCGGGATGTGCTAGACGCTTCTGCTGACTCAGACTTGCCCTGTCCTGGAAAAGGAACTCCTGCCAGTTTGATTCTGTGATCTACACATAAGGAGCTCCAAATCCCTTTATGTAGGTTTAGGTGTGTCTCTGGCCCGTCTACCCCAGTGACGGGCAGGTGTAGCGGCGGTGGTGGTGCGTGTGTGTGTGTGTGTGTGTGCACACGTGTGCATGCATGTGTGTGCATGTGCCTTGCCAGACATGCCTCTCACAGAGGCAACGAAGAGTAATAGCATTGTGTGCACGAAGGGCTGATACTGCCCTTCACCCTTGACTTCCGAAGGACTTGAACCACGAACCTCACTTTCTCACATTGCAGAAACTAACCACACATGGGACGGTCTCCACGGAGGTCACACTAGTGGAGAAAGGGATCATGAATACCTGTTTAGGGCATAAAGTGTTCATGCTATGACATGGTCCCCCAAGGGCCCAGCAAAAGGAATGACTGATTTGTCCCAGAAACATTTGAGCTTGTGCTTCGATGAGGAGCGGTTTGCAAAATGAGGAATAGATAAGAGAGGGTATGAGCGTTCCAGACCAAGGGGGCACCAGGGGTCAGAATAATATTTCCTTAAAAGCTTACTTACGACAGGTGCCGTCTTTTGGACTTATCCTACCTAAGCCCCGATGATGTAGACGCTACTGATTTTGTTTTTCGGTTGAGGCACAGAAGGTCGAGTGATTTGCTCAAGAATATAGAGTCACAAAGTGGTAGGGGCGGGTTCAGAACTCTGCTCTGTTCTCAGGCCGTATCAGGTTCCCAACCATTCGGCAACACTGCCACCCAGGAAATCAGGGAAAATTCAGCTAAGAAAGTATTAGAGGACTTATGGCAAAGTTTTCCAGGCCCCCTTTGGAGCTCTGGGGCTCCATTCTGGGGTTAGGAAGGAGGATTCAGGTGTTCTATGACCCAGAAGCGATCTTAATAGAACTGTTTTTGAGAAAGTTTAACTCTGGCTTCGGTGTGGAAGGTAGATTGGTGGTTGTTCAAATATAACCTTATAATAAACTCTTGGATTTGTTTAATAACTGCAATTGTGCCTGAAGTCACCTCCCTACAAGACGGCAGATGTGAAAATGCTTTGTGAAATTAAGCAGCAAATACAGATGCAAGGTTATTATTAATATGGTATTAGGTTATTGCTTTATTTGGGGACAATTTCCTTTGTTCTTGGAAGACTTTGAATAGAGAAAGGGTTTCTCTTTTGTTCAGCATTTGCTATTAGGGACAGAATTGAACTGGTTTAAATTCAAGTTTTTGTTCCCATTTTAATGTCTTATGTAATCCCGGGAATTTTTGTTTACAATTTATTCCTGCTTCTGCAGGTGCTCCACGGGGTAGGATCCTGCACCTGGGAATGCTAGCATTAATTTTGACAAAAAGGGTTTAAAAATATAAATGTCAGCATCTCCAGCATAGTGAAGGTGGCAGTGGATGACAGAAGGGCATTCTAGGATGGCGCTCCAAAATAGAATTCCAGATGCCTCCTGCATGTTCCCGGAGACTGCAGGCAGCAGCGCTGGCCTGATTTGCTCAGCCAAAGTATTCTGTTATTTAGAAACTTGCTCTGATGCTGGATGGCGTAGCATGGACTAGGGCAGACTGATGTCTGGTTTTGCTGCCTTCTCGTTGGGTGGCCCTGGACAAACTTCCTAAATGCCCCAAGCCTCAGTTTCCCCTGCTGTAAAATGGGAAGATGGGAATAAGTTTAATGAGTTGATCTTTTGTAGAAGGACGGACTCCGTGAGGGCAGGGATCCTATCAGTTTTGTCCTCCTTTCATCCCAAAGCCCCTTCTATGAAGGGGTCCCGGTCAAGGGGATCAGCTGCATGCCACACTTCTGAGGGCCTCCAGGGAAAACGCCATCCCACGCTATGGAGTATAGATGCTGCCTCTTCTTGGTTGGCTACACTCAAGTCCAGGTGAACAGAGACTGCAATCCCTACATCAGTAGAAGTCCTCAGCCTATGTGAGTCAAGCTCTAGCCATTAGCCCGCCACCCCTGCCCCTCCCCCGACAGCCCTCCCCAGATTCGTGTGCCTAAACCTACCACCTCCTTCATTCTTATCCTCATGAGATAGTGCCCCAGATCAAAGTCCCCCATTCCTTAGAACCTCACATACCCAAGCCGCTCAGCTTTCTTCTCCTTGACCATGAGTAACTCTCCACCCCATCCCTGCTCCTGGGGCCGTCTCAGCCTTCCTTCCACCACGACCATTGCCTTGCACCCTCACCTCTTCTCCAGGTCTCTGTCCTTCGCCTTCTAGAATGGGTGGAAATGGCTCCCCAGCTCATGACTTCTTGGTAACCCTGTGCGACTCCTTACCCAGCAACTGCTCTCTGTGTATCGTCTCAGACCTAGTCTCTCAGGGTAGAGAGGTATCCTTCTGCTTCCAGATTCTCACCACCTCATCCTCATCTGTAAAAAAAAACCTGTCCCACTCCTTCGACGTACCCTCCACATCCAACTTGCTGTTGTCTCTGAGCGAAGTAGCCTTCCTTCCCTGATGTCTTGGCTTCCTCCTTTTCCATCTGGGTCTCTGCTTGTGCTCTGTGTTCATTCTGATCCATTTCCACAGCTACTTGAAATTTATCCTCTTACTACCTAATGCACTAAATCACACAGGTGACATTCACCCACGTATGCAAGCCAGACACTTAGGAGACACCCTCAGACACCCCCCTTTCCTTCTGTACCCACATCTACTCTGTTAGCAACGCCTGCCCAGCTTACCCCTAAATATCTGTGGACAGCTCCGCTGTGCTCCATCTCCCATCCTGCACTGGGGCAATAGCCTCCTGGCTTGCATGCCTTGGCCTCTGGCAATTTTGAGCATAAATAAGTATGTGTGTGTATTTCTGTCTATTTTTAGTATTTTATTCAGGAATTTATATGAGGCATATGTAAAGCCTAAAGGATAATGATAAAACCAGCACCAAGGGACTCAGGGTGTAAGGTTAAGTGCTAGACCATGATCAGTCCTGTTGAAACCCTGTGTGTGCTGATCTCAAGCCCGCTCTTTGTTTCCGGTGGTATTAATTCTATTGAATCCCTGTTTGTCATTCCTCCCTCTTCTCAGTGAGTGTTCCCTGAATCATGTAAGTTTGAGAATGATAATCCATATAGTCTTCTGAGACTTGTATTTTTTCCTCATACTTCTATCTGGAGATTCACACACACACACACACACACACACACACACACACACACACAGGAATATTATACAGCAGTGAAAGTTAATGAAAATGCAGCTACCCTTCTCACCATGGATGAATATCCAAATACAGTCTCCAAAAACACAGCTTTCAGAAGAATATTTGCAACAGATGAGCAGAATATATGTCTCCATATGAATATATACACACATACATATAGATGCACATCCACATATCACAATGTATTTGTCCATTCCCCTTGTTGATGGATTGTTTTCAGGTTTGCTTTGACAAACTCTTGCTGTCAGAGGATTCTTAGACACTCCTGATACACATGTGTTTCTTTAGAATCTACAGGAGTGGAATTTCTTCGTGTATACATCTTCAACTTGAATGTATAAGGGTCCCCGTTCTCTGGATTGTCATTCACATTTCTGTATTCTTGAGTGTGGGATAGGCTGTGGTAACATGTGGACCCCAAATGTGTAATGATTCAAGCACAGCCCTTTATTTCTTCCCTCTAATAACTGTCTAAGGAGGGTGTTCCTGGTAAGGGGCAACTTTGCCCCCCCTTGTCATTTAAGGACACAGGCTAATCAACAACTCCATCATTTTAATACCTGGCTTTCAATGTCACCCTGGAAGTCATCATCCTGACCCGCACATACAAGACAAGGCTGAAAATGGTGTCCATGACTTTACTCATGCACTCTGGCTGGAACTCACACTTGAGGCTGTCCCCGCCTACACCAGCAGCTGACAGATGCCATTTCAGTCTACCACCAAAAAGAAGAGGAAATAGTGAACAGCTCGGTCATAGATTGGCCTCATCCTACTTTAAAATTTGCTCTCCTGTGGGTTTGAAATAGTCTCATTGAAAAGTCAACTTAGAGTTCCCTGATTATTAATGAGCTTGAGAATTTGGATGTCCTTCACCATTCTGGTCCCCTCCTGTGACTCACCTGCTTGTGACACTTGTCCATGTTTTAAGAATTGGCTTATTTGTTTTCTATCTTAATTTGTAGGCTTGAGTTTCATTTTGTTTTTGGCATTGTGGATACTGATCCTGTTTTGGGTCTATGTTTGCAAGGATCTTCGGAATTGTGATTTGCCTTTTATGCTTCACTCAGGGTGATTTTCCTTGAAGATTTCTAATTTTATTGTAAATTATGATTTATGCTTTTTAATGTTTTGTCTTAAAATATCCATTCATACTCTGAAGCAATACATTTTCTTATGATTTCTTCGGAAAATGTTGCAGTCTCTCATCTGCCTTATAGTCTTCATTCCGACTGTAGTTGATGCTCACTATGGTATGAGGTAAAGAACCAAGCTTCATTTTCCCTCATATGAATAATCAGTGCTTCCAGTATTATTTATGAGATTTCTCATTCTTTTCCTCCCTTATTTACAATAGTATCTCTTCAATAGTAAGTTTCCATATTAGAGCAGATTTATTTCTCATCTGTTCTATTACTATGGTCTGTTTTTGTTCCCACCAAGCCCCACCAGTGGTTTCTTTACAAAGCACCTAGAACAATATCTTGTAAGTGAAACTCGGCCATGCCACACATCCTGTCTCAGCACCTTGACAACACGGACATGTTATGGGCTTATCATAGTATTAGTCACCATCAGCCAGGACAGTTCTAGGTGTCTCATCATTGTCATTGTCCCAGTGAGTATCCAAGGAATAAATAGATCCCCAGTTTCTGGCACAATACCGGGGCACTCAGAATTTTTTAAATGAGTGGGAGTATGACTGTGAAAACATCCCACAGGACCCAGAATATGGGAAAGGCACGATATATGTTTGTCTCCCCAACGTGCCTTAATTAATGTGACCTCTCCTGCTTCCCAGCTAGCTTATCATATATTGCAATAGTCAGTGACAGTTTTTCTGTGCTGTCTCAGGTAGCAAACTGTCTTGGTCAGGATAATGCATGCTAGATGCTGTAACAACCAAGCCCTAAATTGTGGCTTCACAAAATAGAAGTGGCTAACACACACACACACAAGCACACACACACACACGCATGTTAATTTCCCACTGATTTCACAGTCCGATGTGGGTCAAGTGGCTTTCCTGCGCTGTCCTCTCTGACCGGTAACTCAGGGATCTGGGTGCTCTCCACGACATGGTTCTGCCATAGAGAAGGGAGAGAGAGTCACCTAATGCTCTACAGGGAGATCCTAAAGCCTAGATGTTGAAGTGCATACATCCTTCACCCACCATTTCATTATCCAGAACCAGTCACATGACCACAGTGGAACTGCAAGGGAAGCTGGGAGATGTAGTCTTCTTATACCCAGGAAGAGAAGAATCTAACTAGGAGGCTCTGCCACACGAACAAGAATCTTAGCTCTTAGAGACAGAACCTCTTCCTCTCTACCTCTCCCATCGCCCCCTGAGGTAGTATAGCCTCATGAAGAAACTGCAGTCTTTGGGATTAGAATGGAGTTTGAATTTCATCCACCCACTAGTGATTGTGTAAACTTGTTAACTCTTGGAACCTTTATAATTAGACCCAGGTAGGGGCTGCGCAGGACTCAGGTTCGGGTCTGGTTTATTCTCCTGTCCACTGCCTGTTCCTGGGCTCAGCGAGGCCCGCTGCACCAGGCTCCCTGCAGACATTGGCCGGCACTCCACGCTCACATCGTGCCATTTTAAACGCCTGCTTTGACAGGGTCTCATCTGACAATGTACATGAATTACCCTTGCTTCTTCGCTGCTCCCATAAAATGCCCGGAAACCAGACCTTTCCCAAATTCCAGCTTCATGACGGGCTCCATTCATTTTCTGTTTGTTGACATTGTACGGCTTGTTTTCTACCAGTGAGCCATTGTGCCTGGCTCCCCTGGGGTCGGATGCTTTATTTTCCTCTGGCAAATCTCCCTCCATTCTTTTCCCCACTGTAAGAGCCTGGCAGAAAAACAGGCTTCCATGAAATGGCCATCAGATCACTGTGTGGTTTGGCCCTGGTTGGCTATTCGTCTCTGGGGCACCAGTCTATTCAATTAAACAAGGTCAAAGCTGTGTTGGCTAAATTTATTGTCACTTCTTTTCTAAATTTTCACCTTATTGGAAGAAGCTAGGCAGCAATAGGAAGGACGTTGATAATAATTTTCTCAGTTAGGTACAAAAACATAGAAGTATATACCTCCCCCCGCCCACACACACACACAAAGGAAAAAAGACTGGAAGGAAACATGCCAAAATATTGATAGTTGTTATCTCTGAGTAGCGAGGTTTTTATTTTATTCACTTACATACACTTTCCTGTACTTGTCAAATTTTTCAAAGTGGGCCACTACCACTTAGATTCTCACAGGAAATGGGTGTTCTATTCAAAGGGATTTGAAGAGCACTCAGCAAAGTGACTGTTTCCGGAAGCTCAGGGGTATGGTCACTCTAGAAGTCCCGATCTATGAGGTGATCTTGCAATGACAAAGCTCAGCTTACTCCTTGCTGACACTGCATATTTAGAAAGGTCCCTGTGCTCTGCCTCGAGATCCTTCCTTTGCCTTTACTCTGGGGTCGGGGCTCACGGAACGATCTCGCTCTGAGTGTGGCTGGTGGTTTGACAAACAACAAAGAGAGTTCCAGCAATTCTTCATTGCTAGGCAAGGTGTCAGGGATATCCACGTGGTCCTGCCTGATGAGGAAGCCAGGAAGCACGCGCCGCACTAGAGCCGGGAAGAGCCCCAGTGCTGGGCAAACAGCCCCAAGAGCAGGAGACAGCGGTGCGCGCTCGGTGATGTAGCAACAACAGGAAGCTCTTAGCACCTGGACGCCCGCACTCTGGGAGAAGCTGGGGCTGGCAGGGAGGAGGGGACTAATCCTACTTCTTCCATCCACCATCTGCTCTTCCAGTGGTGAACATCCTTAACAGAACACAGTCAGAATCCAGGGGTCATAGAAGCCTCGGTAACATCGTTGCCACAGGCAGTCTCCGTGGACACAAAACAGCAGAGAAAAACTGGGTACGTCTGGAAGGGCAGCCTGTATTCATGGTGCAATTAGAAAATAAGGTGTTATTGACATAAAAACACAGCTCAGCGGATGAGAAATCGAGAACTCTCGAGAAGCATTCAACACACCGTTATACAGCCAAGACCGTGGGCTGACCCTGGGCTCAGCTCTAGCGATGCAGCTGTTTATCAGACACCACCAGTGCTCTTGAGGAGTCCGGCTACATGGGGGAAAGAGACATGTAACCAACAAACACAGACTGGATACAAAGGAACATTATTCAGGAACAATAAACAAGGGGGACAGTCTGTCATTTGCAGCACCGTGGATGAACCTGGATGGAGGACATTATACTACATAAAATAAGCCAGAGAAAGACAAATATTGGAATCTTAAAAAAAAAAAAAAAGGAAGAAAAAAAAGTTTAACTCAGAGTCTGGAAGAATGGGCGCCAGAGCCTAGGAGCTGGGGAAAATAAGGAGAGGTTGGTAAAAGCCTACAGACTCAGTTATGAGTAAGGTCTGAGGATCTAATGCATAATATGGTAACTATAGTTGTTAACGTTGTATTGTATAGTTGAAATTTGCTAAGAAAGTAGAACTTAAATGTTCTTACCTTAAAGTGGGGGGGGGCGAGGTGATGGATGTAGTAATTAACAACATGGGGTGGTGGAAACCTCTCACCATGTATCTAATCACACCCTTGTATACTTACAAGGTGATGTTGTAAATATCTTACAATTTTTTTATTTGTCAGTTACACCTCAATAAAGCTGAAAAAAACAAGCACAGGTAGGGGAGTGGTGTGTGAGAAATGTAGACTGGGGTGCTAAGAGTCAGCTGAGGGCTCGCCCCTAGCTAGGCTGATGGAATGGTCTGGGTAAACCCATTTCCCTCTGCTGTTCAGGCTTCCCATGTGCGGAGTGAGGCTTATCAGTTCGCAGCTGGGGACCCACAGGTGACCAGTGACAAATGACCCTGAACTAGGGAAGCAGGGGCTCATGCTCAGCTCTTGACTCCAACATTCACTGAAGTTAGTGTGAGGTTGCACATTTGCCCAATCCTGATTTATTTCAGTCCATTCTGACTGGGGGGGGTCAAGGTCTGTACTAATTTGCATCATCTGTCCACATGTGCACGTGTGTGCACATACAAACCTGCACACACTCCTTCCTCTCTTTGCTGCTCCTCCTTTCCCCTCAGCAAACCTGAAACACACCTTTCCTGCACAGCGTAGAAAAGCCTGGGTGGCCCTGGGTTTACTCCATTAACTGAAGATGCGCTTGTGATGAATTATGAATGACGTAACATGTCTTAAATCATAAAGAAATCCAATTTAAGTTTCCACACACAGTTCAAAGTCTGCTTTTAATCTATTCTTTGCTCACATCTATTGTGCATCTTAGTAGGTTGGGCACTGAGAAATGTTGCAGTTTTGCATCAAGCAGATATTGACTAATACTCTTTGTTGCTTTTGGTAGAGAAAGGACTCTTTTGGTTTTTCATTTTCCTCTTTCTCAGTGTGTGTGTGGATGTGTGTGTTTGCTTAATATCCAGAAGCTATAAGTAGCACATCAGCCCAAGAGAAGACACCAATTGCTATTTTTTATTCATTTCCACTGTTGGGATGGATCCAGAGGACTTGCAAGAATGAACAAAGAATTCACTGCCTTTCTAATGGCATCTGACTCACTTCAGTGGAGAGCCACCCTTATGTTTTAACTGTATCTATTAACGGTGCTGTTTTAGGGGGTGGTAGCAGTCAGAATTTGGTCGGAAAAACAGCAATCATTCATGAGTTCTGGCTATGAATGGGTTCTTTTTATAATTAAACTTTTCATTTTAAGATAATTGCAGATTCACCTATAATGCAGAGAGACCCCATGGACACTTGACCCCGTTTCCCGCAATGGTAACATCTTGCAAAACCAGAGTGCTGTATCACAGCCAGCTTTTTCACTTTGATGCAGTCCAGAGATCTTATCTGGATTGCCAATTTCATTAGTACTCATTTGTGTGTATATATAAGTGTGTATTTAGTTCTATGCTGTTTTATAACGTGTGTATCGAGGACCACAGTCAAGATACAGAACATTTCCATCACCATGAGGATCCCACTTCCCTCCTGTCCGTCCCCCACCCTATCCCTCTAACATCTGGTAACTACTCATCTGTTCTTGATTTCTATCATTCTTTCATTTTAAGAACATTCTACGCACGGAATCATGCAGTAAATAACCTGTTGGGATTGGCTTTTTTTCCCCACTTGGCATAATTCCTTAGAGATTCATTCCTCCAAGATGTTGCAAGTAACAGTGGTTTGATCTATTTTATCACTAAATAGTATGCCATGGTGTGGAGGCATCATGGCTTATTCAACTATCCATCCACTGAAGGACCGGGGTTCTTTTGGATATTAGGAAGAAAGCTGTGATAAACATATATACATCTAGGTTTTTGTGTGAACATTAGTTTTCGCTTCTGTGGGATCACCAGCCAAGAGGACAATTGTTGGGTCATGTGGTCACTGCCTGTTCAGCTTTCAGAGAATCTACCAAATGATTTTCTAGGGTGGCTGCACCGTGTTATCTCCCCACCTGTAAGTAGGGGTGCTCCAGTTTCTGCAAGTCCTCGTCAGCATTTGATGGGGTGCCTATTTGGGATTTTAGTTGTTCTGATGGGTGTCGTGAGATTCCCACTGTGGTTTGACTTTGCATTTCCCTAATGGCTAATGCTGCTGAGCATCTTTTCATGGACTCATTTGCCATCTGAATATCTTCTGTGGTGAAATGTCTGTTCATGTCTTTTTCCCATTTTCTAAACAGATTTGTTTTTTTCACTGTTGATTTTTGAGAGTTCTTTGTATATTCTAAATGTATCTAGTTTTTTTTTCCTCCAGATATGTGATTTGCAGAGGTTCTCTCCCAGCCTACAGCTTGTCTTTTCAGCTTCTTAATGGGGCCTTTTGCAGAGCAGAAGTTTATGGTAGTAAATGAGGTATGATTGATCGACTTTTCCTTTTTATAGATCACATTGTTTGTGTCAAGTCTGAGAACTTTTTGCTTGGTTCTAGTTCCTGAAGATTTTCTTTCTTTCTTTTCTTTTTCCCCTAAAAGCTTTCTAGTTGCACACTTTACGTTTGAGTTAACTTTTGTATAAGATGTGAGGTTTAGATGGAGGCTTATTTTCTTTTGCTCATGGATGTCCAGTTTCAGCAGAACCACTTTCTGAAAAGGTCCTCCTTTTTCCTTCGAATTGTGTTTGCAGCTTTGCCAAAAATCATGTGGGCATATTGGTGTGGGTTTGTCTCTGGGTCTCTACTCTATCCTACTGATCTGTGTACCCATCCCTCACACAATACCACACTTTTGTGATTATTCTAGGTATATGTGGTAAGGGTTACTATTGAGTAGAGTGATTCTTCCCATGTTTTTCTTCATTTTCAAGATTGTTTTAGCTATTCTGGGGCCTCTGTCCTTCTAGATAAATTCAGAATTAGTTTGCTATGTCTTTTTTTTTTTTTTTTTGAGAGAGAGAGAGAGAAAGAAAGTGCACTCATGTGTGTGTGCCCGGGGGGAGGAGCAGAGGGAGAAGGAGAGAGAGAATCCATGCCCAGTGTGGAGCTGGATGTGGGGCTCCAACTCACGGCCCTGAGATCATAAACATCAAGAGCCGGATGCTCAACAGACTGAGTTATCCCTAATTTGCTGCGTCTTAAAAAACCTGTTTGAGGTGTTCTCAATAAGGAATTTGAAGCTTCTATCACCACTTGGAGGGCCGCGGGCATGAAATGGAGCAAAGCCACCTCTGACCTTCTCAGTGCCAGTGTTCAAGCAGGGGCTCTGAAGGGCTCCCCGGGGACCGTTACAAATCTCAAGAACCTCAGGAAAGCTGTTACTGACTCTCCCAGTGCACGTCACCACACAGGTGACTCTTGATGTCGACCTGGAGCTGCCTTGAGGGTCAGGGCCTGAAAGCGGACAGTGTAGCACCGTCCAGGTCTGTGAATGTGTTGTCAGGTTTCTGTGCAGTTGGTGAAGAAAAGCTGGTGAAGACAGACCGGCTCCTCACGGAGCCCAGTTTTCTGGGCTCTCTGGAAGTGGATCCCTAAAACCCAGGGAGCTGGCCCTCCACACGTTTAGTCATTCATTGACACAGTGGAAGGGTGTGCTGAGCAGGCTAAAGACACCACGGGGAAGCCATGGGGGCCTCGGAGGTGGTCAGGCGAGCAGGCGAGCAGGCGAGCAGGCCACTTCGGTGCGGTGAGAAATGCAGGGGGGCAGGGAGGCTGGACGGGGCGGGGAGCGTGGGTGGGAGAGGGAGAGAGAGAGGAAGCGTGCACCTGACGCACTCATCACGCATCAGGGAGATGCTGCAGGGAAAGCAGGGTCTATGCTGAGGCATACATGCATTGCAGCCCTCCAGTGGGGGGCGGGTGGGGCAGGTGTGGGATCCTTCTGGAACCAAGGAGGAGGCCAAGGTGTGGACATGCTAATGGGCTGGCCTGCAGACACTGAGGCTCTGGTCTCAGCTCTCACTGGTTCTGGGGAGCCATGTGACAATCTCAGTCTTCCAAGGGAAAGCTGAAAAGGTGGGTTGGTAAGCCCAGACATGTGTTCTGTGTTTCCTTCCTGCAGCCCCATCTATGAAGCCACAATAAATAAATACTTTGTGCTTTAAAAACAGCCGGGAGGTTCTGTACTCCAGCCTTCTTTCTCCCCACCCCTGGAACCCACCGACACCCTTTGGAGCTGGAGTGGACACTGAGGTATCGTCTTCGAAGAAAAATACCAATATTGTGGATCACACTTGTTTTACCCAAATGAAGTGTTTCTTTACCACATACAGCTCTCACCCAAATGACACATCAGTTCCAGTTTGTGACAGGGAGCTAAGTTAATCTGTCTCCGGCCCTCACAAGGCTACTCAGAGAGAGTCCCAGAGAATAACACAATTGTTTAAGGATCACTGTGGCAGGGCTAAGAGCTGGGCTGTCTGTATCTTTGTGACCCTGTGTGCAAGAATACCTACCCATTGTCCATGTCGTACAAACTATATTAGGCAGCAGGGCGGCTTTGTGGGGTGGTGACAACTCTCCCCTGGGGGGCAGACATGGCCTTTGGTTCCACGGTCCCAGGCTGTTCCTCGGTGGTCCAGCCAAGGTCAGTGGTCAAGCCAAAGTCATCTGGCTGGGGGCAACAGAGGAGTTGGTAACTCACTGGACCTCCTGGTCAGATGGACACAGTGGAAACGTCTAGGAGGGCAGCTTGAGTCGGGAGAGCCGGGACCATGTGCTGGTCAATATCCCCACAGGCAGATGGCAGAGTTACTTCCAGGACGGAGCTCCTTAATGGTCCTCTTCAGCACAATCCTCAGTGCCTGGCCCAGAGGAGAGGCTTTGGGTAGATTGTATGCTTCCTGCCCCAAGAGGATGATAGTCTGTATTCATTTCCTTGGGCTGACCTATCAAACTACTGAATGAGGAGTCTTCAAACAACAGAAAATAATTTTCTGACAGTTCTGGGGGCTAAAGTCTCAATTCAAAGGTCAACAGGATTGGTTCCTCCTGGAGGCTGTGAAGGAACCTCTACTCTATGCTTCTCTCCTGGTTCCTGGTGGTTGGTGGCAAAACTTACATTTTTATTTATTTATTTATTTATTTTTGAGAGAGAGAGAGCACATGCAAGTGATGGGGGAGGGGCCGAGGGAGAGAGAGAGAGAGAGAATCCTAAACAGGTTCCACACCCAGTGTGGAGCCTGATGTAAGGCTCGATCTCACGACCCTGAGATCATGACCTGAGCCAAAATCAAGAGCTGGGTGCTTAACTGACTGAGCCACCCAGGCTTAACGTTCTTAACCTTATAGTTGTGCTGTGATGATTCTGTCTCTATTTTCACCCCTGCCCTTTTGACCTGCAGAACCAAGAGCTAATATATGGGTGTTTTGTTAAGCTGCTACGTTGGTGGTAATTTGTTACACAACATAGAAAAAATCAATTCACTGAACTAAGCCACAAAACCCAAACATCCCCATTTTACAAAAGAGGAAACTGAGGCCCAGCAAGATGGGTCATTTTGCCCAAGATCGGCCTGTCTGTGGCAGGGAAGGGCCTTGAACTGAACGCTGATAGGCTCCCGTCTGTTATCCTGCCGTGCCACATAGCTACACGTATTTAAATGAAAGGCCCCAGCGGTACATATTTCTTATTCAAATTACTCAACCATTTGATCCACTTAGTTATTTAAAGGTGCAGAAATTGCTCCAAATTATAGCAAGAAGAGCATGCAATATTATTGCCTTCATTGGCCGTTAATGGACTGCTTGAGATGCATGTATAGTTAATTATGGGACGGCGAGTCTGAGCCTCCGTGGCCCATAGGCCTGGGGACTTTGGTCTTTGCAGTTGCAAAGGTGACAGGCTATGTCTTATTGATCCCATGTGACTGGGTTTGGCCTCACTTGCATTATGGTAACAGAACCTAGTAAATTGTAAAGAAATGGCAAAAGCTAAGTGATGATCACATGTAAGCTATTAATGTAATTGTGTTCTTAAAGCTGCCCTCCTTAAATTACTCCAGTGGTGATTTCAGATTGAATTGGAGTCACAGCCCAGGAATAATTCATCCCCCGGTCTCAACCCGCATTGGAGTCAACAGCGCACGGCACACATTGAGCTTGCTGCTTTATTGTTGAAGTTCCATAATCTATGAGCCACTCTCAGTCATGAAGTAGCTCATTATTAAAATATAATAGTACGTTCGTGTGTGATTATTACTTTAATGCAGTTCTCCGTTGACTTACACAAGGAGGCCCAAACTCTTTCAGACTCCACTCTCCATTCTTCTACAGTAAAGTTAATTTATACCAAGATGATAAAAAATTGGATTTATTTTACAACAGATCAGTAATTGTGCTCTACAAATAAGTTCGTAATGATAATCAACAGCATTTTCAACATAATTTAATTTGTCTTCTCCCGAGAGGTAGTTAAATGCAGTAATAATAACACCAGTGTTATGGACTCAGCAGCAGTTAATCATGGTCTGAATATGCAGACAGCCCCAATATTGTATTGACAGAAATTAAATTAACCATCAGCTTGGGCAATCAGTGGCTATAAAGCTATTAAAAGCGATAAAGGCAACAAACCCCAACCATTGCCAATTACATTTTGACATATACAAGGGAAAGGACAGATGCTTTTGATTTGAGATTTTTCTTTCCATGGTAATAAGACAAGAGAGAGTAGTACCTTGAACTTGTGGAGGGCCTATTCCCTCAAGGTTTGCTGAGTGTGGGATGTGTTCTCATGTGCGGTCTCTACCAACTGTTTTCTTTTTGGTAAAATGTAATAATCGAGTGGTCATGATTCGTAGTTTGTTAAATTGTAAGACGTCTCTCTGACCCATCTTTTGGTGACCCTACCACGGTTCCCTGTGGGTTTTTTTTGCTTCGGCTTTTGTTTTTGTTTTTTTATCCTGACATTGTAATGTCTGATGAAGGCACATTACAAGGATTCAATTTTAAGGTTGTAGGGAGGGCAGGGGAAAAAGGAAAGAAAAAAAAAGGAAATCTCATGTTTTTGAGCTTAGAAAGATTCTCATTTAGTAAGTTCAATGATGCTGTAATAAGACAGTATTTTACCATTGTCTGGGAGAAGATTTTGAGCTGGTTTATTTCAGTGCCCATCCAAATATAAGCATCGGGTGAGAGACGAGTTTCTTTCTCTCTCTCTCCCTCCCTCCCTTCCTCCCTTCCTCCCTTCCTTCCTGCCTACATGCCTTCTTTCCTTCCTTTCTCTTTTTTTTTCCTTCCTCCTTCCACTCCTTCCCTGTCCTTCCCTACCCCCACTTCCTTCCTTCCTTCCTTCCTTCCTTCCTTCCTTCCTTCCTTCCTTCCTTCCCCAGCATACTACCCTCCTTCTTAGGGGAGATTTCAATCATCCTCAGCTTTCATGCTTAGAGATTGTCCATATGGGGTTGATTGTACAGGGGATCTGGCTGAGCCACCGGCTATAGATTGGTTTATGCCACCAAATGGTCCATGGGTGCCATATTAACTGTGGCTGATAGGAAGATATTCTTGCTGGACATCAGTGGCAGGAGTGGCCATTGAGGCTCCTAGTCACTGACATTGGGCAGAGTACTCTTAGTTGGGACTAGACCACCTGTGGACCTGGAGGTGGCTCCCATGGAGCTCTTTGGTACTGGGAACAGATGAGATTTCAAGTTGAGGCTGGATGGGGTCTGGAAGCCAACTTAATCTGTCTGCATTATTTCCCTGAGTCCTCTTATTTTAGACCTCATGGATCTCTCCTTCCCTTGTGACCTGCTGCCTCTCCCCCTTCTCCAGTCTGGAGAATACTTAAGGTTGGCAAAGTTGCTTGGCACTTGTGATAGACAAAATGTTGACATCCCCTGCCCCAAAGATGTCCACATCTTAATAATACTCAGAACTGGCAGATGCATTATTTTACATGGCAAAAGGGACTTTGCAGGTGTGATTAAATTAAAGACCTTGAGATGGGGAGAGTATCTGGGTTATGTGGGTGTGCCCAATATCAGCACAAGGGTCTTCATAACAGGAAGGCAGGTGGTTCTGAGGAAAGAAGGGGGTATAATGATGGAAGCAGAGGGACAGAAGGAGATTTGAAGATGGTCAGAGTCAGGGAGAGATTTGAAGAAGCTAGCCCACTGACCTTGAGGATAGAGAAGGGACCACGAGCCAAGGAATGCAGGTGGTCTCTAGAAGCTGGAAAAGGCCAGGAAATAGAGTCTCTCTTAGATCCTCCAGAGGGAGCATGGCATTGCTGAAACTTTGACTCCACCCCACGGTCCGACTTCTGACTTCTCAACCATAAGGTAGTACATGTGCGTTGGTTGCAGTTCACGGCAACGTGTTATGGGAGCAATAAGAAATGAATGCAGCTCTTCATTTTTTTAAAAAAACCTACTGTTTATGAAAAGTATTGCATAAGCTGAGTCCTTCATACTTTCGACTTTTTATTTTTATTTTTTTTAAAGATTTTATTTATTTATTTATTTGAGAGAGAGAGAATGAGAGAGGGAGTGCACACATGAGAGGGGGGGAGGGTCAGAGGGAGAAGCAGACTCCCCGCCGAGCAGGGAGCCCGATGCGGGACTCGATCCCGGGACTCCAGGATCATGACCTGAGCCGAAGGCAGTCGCTTAACCAACTGAGCCACCCAGGCATCCCAATGCTTTCGACTTTTTAAACCACAAAGCCCAGGCGCTTGCAAATTCAAAGTGTTGGCTTTTGAAACAGACCAGTGCTTTCCCTAATTTTCTGCCATACCGTCCTTCTCTTGAGCCGAGGGAAGGCACTGATGGGCTGGCAGAAAGGGCAAAGAGAACAGGGAAAAGAAAATTCAGTCAACTTTTCAAACTGTCATTCTAGCCCGATGTCACACTGTGGCACTAGATATAAGGGTTCTGTTATGTCTGGTGTGGCCTCAGCTCTAAAGGCACCGAGTCCCAGCCCGCCCTGCTGACCATGCAGCCTGGCTTTCCCTGGCCCCAGAGTGCACTGTGGGTTGGTTTGCCCACAGACAGGGTGTCTGGCTCAGCCCCGTTGGTGTGTGACCTTCTTGTTTTAGCACCAAAACCCCCACATCTGAGAACTTCTTCAGTCCCGGGCAAGCTGAAACAGTTGGTCACCTGAGTCACGGATCATAAAAATCATAAAAATCATAAAAATCACAGCTGAGAGGCTGCCACAGCCTTCCGTGGAACCTGCCATCACCCGGCATGTGGTCTTCAAACTGTGTTCCAAAGAACCTTAGGAAGTCTGTGGACCCCATCAGGGGCCCCAGGATCAAGGGGGGTCCGGGGCAGATTCCTCTCTCTTGCTTTAAGCAGAGTGACCTGCTGTAGTGGGCTACGTTCCGAGCAATGTTTTTTTTTGGCCAAAGACCAAGGCAACAAAAAGTGTGAAGAACACTGATATAGCATGTGACCATTCCACAGATGAGAAAATTGAGGCCTGGGGAGAGGCAGTAAATCTGGCAATACCAGAGCTAGAACCCCTGTGTCCTCACTTCACATCCACGCTGTGTCCTTGTCCCCATGGATGGAGAGCTCTCTACACCCGCTGAAGCCCTCAGTCCACGGGATGCTTCGACCAGCAATTCCGCTCTCGGGCCAGGCTCCCTGAACACGCAGGAAACGAGGACCAAGGTGCCAGCCCGGGAGCCTGCAGGTAGTGGAATCGTTACTGCTGTCTCTATCAATTGGGTGACAAAAACCTGATTCTTTCCTCCCAGATAATACCATTTAGAAAGGCCATAGTAAAATGACTGGTGTTTGGGGCATGCCAAACCCACTTCATTCAGACCTTTGCCACCGGTTAAGGTCATGAAAGCTGGGGCAAGCAGAAAAAGGAGGAGGGAAGGTTCTTTGGGAATATTTCCTTTGACTATTTTTCCGCAATGCACTCTGCAACACAGTAAATGCACAACACAGTGGCAAGAGGTGCAGTCCCTGCCTTCACAGAGGTTATAATCTAAAAAGGAAGGATGTGCCCATAAACAGCCATAGGTAACAGGTTATGTATACTCTAGACAGCAGAGCTCAAAGGTGATTTTTGAGTCCAGAGGAGGGGTGTCAACCTGGTTTGGGGGTTTGAGGGGAGGGCATGGGAGGCTTCTCGAAGGAAGCTGAGTCTAAAGACTTGGAAAATTAGCCAGGCAAAGAGTGTTATCCTTCACTTGGATTCCCACAACAATCCTGGGAGGAGGCCATTATACAATAAAAGAATGCACCCCTTTAACAGACAAACTGAGTTGAGCCCAGAGAATTTAAAAGGGCTTGCTTCGAATCTCAGGACTTTCTAGTGGTGGATTCTGATCAGAACACAGATCTTTCCACTCCAAATCCAGTGCTCTTTCTACTTCGAGAGAGGTGGGGCTGGTGGGCTCCGCCTCTTCAAGAGGGCACTGGATGAGCAGAAAGGAACATGGCAGCATTGGGTTCCTTGAGGTCTGAGTGGACACCTCTTGAATGGCCACAACTTTAGGCCTCAAACCACCTTTCCCTGCTCTGAGGGTGTGCCCAGGGCCCTTCTAAGGGAATTCGTACACATATTTCCTGGCCCAACTCAAGATGATTTGGAGGATCCTATCACCAGAAGAGAAGACATCTCTGACCCTTGTCTGGATTTTGCTACAGGGAAGAGATCAGAATGAGCCCAATGCTCAATCTCTTTAAACAAATCCTACTTTTATTTTGCTTATTATATACATTTATGTGACTATAAAAATTGAGCACACATTATGATTTGACTCAAGTTTCTTTAGAGTTCTTGGATCCAGTTCTAGCCATGGCTCATCTACGGAGGTTGAAGTCCTGTTTGAAAACATGACCTTAACGTGGAAATTTTATTTAGAAAAGGGAATTAGAGTGATTTATAACCTCTGGATTTATGAGCATTAAAAAGGCACACCCAGCAGAAACAGTTTGGAATTGGTATCGGACTGGAAATTCAGCCTTTGAATCAGCTTGGAGTTCTGAGTACAATCTTCCATCTTCCTTTTGCAAAGCCAGGTGGGCTTGACATGAAATCATTTCAGCTTCTCATGATTAATGAAAGAACAATCAACTAAACCCTTAAAGAAAATAAAAATGTTAGTGACATTTATATAATTATCGGTCAAACTCAGTTTGATCTCCAATTCAAGGGATTACTTGGAGTCATATATTATAAAAACATGACAATAGTGCAAGTATTTGTCAGTAATAAAATGCATTTTAAGACAATATATTGGACACTTAAGAATATCAATAGGGCATAATGTGAAGGGCCAGTGTTAGGGAGGTGGTTTTATATGGTCCCTTGGCTTACACTGATGCAGGGGTCAAAGTGTTAAGGTAATGCCATGAATTGATCCGGGAAGATACTTTCTAGATTATGGAGACCTTAAGGAACAAAGGGCATAACTCTTTCAGCAGATAAAGCAAAGGAAGCTCAAGATGGGTAGATGGCATGTCGAGGGTTGCACAGATGGTTCTGGAAAGTGATGTCAAAGGTGGTTTTGTCGGACGGCTCGATGTGGTTCCACATTTGGGAAGAGCTTCTAGACCATAATCAAATTATCTCAATTTATTCTCTCAGCCAATACTGAGAACCTACCATGTACCTATGGCCATGTGCTGGGCCCCAAGGTTGGAGAGAGAAATCAACACGGCAACACATGACGTCACAGAGGATACAATGTGATTGGCTTATGTTGCATACACACAGGTTGGCATGTGGTTCAGATGGAACGAGAGGGAGTTCATATATTTGGAGATAATGGGGTATGGTAAATACGAAGTCCATGTATGTAAACTGGCTTTGAGACGATCCTGAAGGCCATCGAGGGTTGTGAGGGGAGACCAGGGCTGTCTCTGTTGCAAGCATTAGCACTCTTCTGGTCAGACAACCTGGCAGAGTCACACGAGCTGACTCTGGCTTACATAACAGAAGGGCAGCACGCTGCAAGCCCGTGGAAGAGTTCACAGGGATGAAGGAGAGACTGAATGACCACTTTTTCTGGAAAGTCCAGAAATGGGATCACGCTGGGGATCTGGGCAGCAGGACACACAGATTATCTCTTTGTATGAAAAGTTGCCGGGTGATGATGATGCCAGCCAGCAGGTGAGAACCTTTGTGCAGGTTTCATTTGGGCAGCCCCTTGGCTAGGAGACATGCCACCCTGAGTCCCGTTAAGGGGTTCAATTCCATCCTGTGTTGACAACTGTTATAAAACGCCTACTGTGTGTCAGGTGCTGTGCTGGGCACTGGGATACAAACACAAGTAAAAAACAAATGCTCTCCTTGAGGCAAATTCCTCCTTAAAATTTGAGGGGCGAGGGGGTGGGACAAATACTCAGCTTCAGTTCAATGTGGTCGGAAAACAGAGGTATACATAGTATGGTGCGGCCAACCCAGAGCCCAGTGTTGTGTGACCTCTGGCTCTCTGAGAACTGTATCTCCATCCAAGGTTCTAATATAAGATCCTATAAAACTTGGATGAAAACTTATATTTCTGCATCTTCTGTGCAGCTTTTATTGAAGACAGTATTCACTGGATGGCTTATTGCATAAAAAGTCCCACGATCAATTCCCCTTGAACATTAGTGCTAGGAACAATTTTTTTTTCTCTGCTGTTAAATACTATGTTGAAACTTTCATCAGACCATGAGACTTTTGTGACTTACCTTGTTTCCCTTTTCGCTTTGATTGCTAGGACTCTCAATTAAATTCAGTGCATCACCACCATAGCCATACCTGTCCTGGATTTTGAGTGCAATTCTCCGTCCTTCATTACTGGCTTCTTTTCTGATTCTTTTATAGCTGCGTCTTTTAAAACAAACTAGTAGAAATTCTTTCCAGCAACACTCAAGTTATATATAATAATTACAAGAATTAAGTTGAGAATGTAGCATCATTTTATGAGAGTAGATTCTAGATCTGATTTGATTCTCATATTGTTTTGAGTTGAATTTTCTTCGCTGGTGAGCAGTTTTAACACCTATAAGATTACATGAAGTACACAGGGGCTCATGCCAAAATCATTGTCGCCTTGTCCCTGACTCTGTCTCTGTAATTAATCGAGTTGTTCTCTAGTCTGCTAGCTTTGACCTGCCTCTCCCAGCTCTGTCCTCCCACTTGCGTCCCTTTGGAACTTGAACTTTACCTCCGGCTCTGTTTGCCGAAGCTATGTGGAACCTGCTTTTCCGACTCTTGGGAGTCTCTCCGAGACACCGTATTGGTGTCCCCCTCTTGTGCCTATATGACTACTTCCCATCCAGGCCTCACCCTCAATAAGTGAGCCACCACTGCTTCCCACCTGTTTCCCCATCAACATTCAAGCAGGAATATCCTAAGCATGATTTTGAATATTTCGGGATTCACGTTTGATGGATGAAGCTCGAACTGGCTGAACATCTGGCACAGACCTCATCTTCAAGGTCATCAGGGAATTTCTCTCACTAGATAAATGCCATTTCAAGAAGCCACAAGAAACTTCACCAAGGGCCGAGGAAGGTGGACTGGTGGTTTGAGGGCCTTCTAAGGGGTCTGGAGGGGATGCTCTCTGAAGCCGTCAAAACCAAAAGGGGACCTGGAGACATGTGAACAAGCATTTTCCTCCTTCTTCCTCAGCCACATAATAATATTCCTCCTTCAAGGTCACTGTCTCATCTTTTCTTTGCAAGCTATTTCCCAATGAAGAATGAAGAAGAGCTGATGCATGACATGGAAAATTACTTTTCTGGGAACTGGGCTGGCTGTAGATTTTCTTTCCTGCCATACTGGTGCCCACCTCCTGCCTGCAGCGTGATTTGTTGGATGTGGGTCCTCTTCTGGGTGAAGGGGAAATAGGTAGAAACCATTGTTGTAAAAGCGCAGGTCACTGTGCCTTCTCCGGTTACCTCACTCGGCAATGAAAAACCGGATTGTTATCTCGAAATGACAGGTCTCCCCCGGGCTCTAAAATATTAAACATATATGCACACGCGTACACAGACATAAATAAAAGGCATCCGTGGCTCACCCAAGCCAGAGACACTGCCAATAGATAATCAACCAGGAGATTTTCTTCGGGTGATATTTCCTTCCTTACGAACATCCACCTGTATATTACCGCCCTGACAGCAGAATTCACACAATGAGCACTTTTATTTTTCATAACAGCTAGCCAAAGAAGTTCCTGCCTTGCTGAATGGCAGGTTTGCAGGCCCGGACGTAAGGCCACGGCTGATTCTCTGTTATGACATCCTTCTGCCCTGATGAGGAAAGACAGGGTATTTCTCTGGTTTCTCTGTCACTGATGAGTTTTCCTGCCCCCTGCCTCCATGAAGGTATATGTCATAACAGAGACGAACAGCCAGGTGATTTCTCTTTCTCTATGCAGGACGTGTAAACATCACCGGCTGCTGACAAGAAGTTGGTACAAAGTGGGCAGAAGATTCCACTCGCCACCTGCCTGGTGGAAACATGGAGCACGGATCCGCTCCAGCCCCACAGCCCTGCTTCCCTGGGCTGGCTTCCTTGTTCCCCTAGAGAGCCACTCTCCTGCACTGTCCCAGCCTCCCATGTTCTCGAAAACTCCTCCCCTCCATTTTTTTTTTTAAAGATTTTATTTATTTATTTGACAGAGAGAGAGAGAGACAGGAGAGAGGGAACACAAGCAGGGGGAGTGGGAGAGGGAGAAGCAGGCTCCCCGCCGAGCAGGGAGCCCGATGTGGGGCTCGATCCCAGGACACTAGGATCGTGACCTGAGCCGAAGGCAGACGCTTAACGACTGAGCCACCCAGGCGCCCCAAAAAACTCCTCCCCTCCAACCATGCTTTCCCCTCGGATCTGTCACCCCTCCGACCGACCCCTTGATTGCCTTGGTTCTCATTCTGCAGCACTCCCTGCCTCCCCCTCTGCCTCCAAGAATGGGGTCCATTTCCTCCCCCTCCTGCCTGTTCTTACCCCTCCATTCTTCTTGAGCCACGTGTGTCATTCGCTTCAGCGCATTCTCTCCAGCATATGTAGCCTCTTACAGGTGGTCTTCCAAGGGTTTGGCTGGCAGCTCCGAGGGGCCACAATAACTGAGGCATCAGCCCCTCACCTCCATAGTCAGCCCGTGCTTGCTCACGTTTCTTAATTTATCTTTCTTGGCCTCCCCGCTCCTATTTCGCTTGACATCCTCCTCCACATTCTCTCTCTCCTTGGCTTCTGGGATGTCACTTTCTCCTGTTTCTTGCAGACATGTTCTTTGCTAATTTTACTGTCTCTTCTTTCGCCGTCTGCCCCTAAGTCTGGGTTTCGTGTCAGCTGAGACGCACTGACTCTTAAGTAAAAGAAAATCCAACGAACAGCGACATTAATGAAGAGTTAGATGTGTCTGAAGGTGACCAGAAGCTGGCATCGTTTTGATGATCAGTGATGCCATCTTAAACCCTTAGTGGGCTGGCTTCCATCCTCATGCTGGAAGGATGGCTGCCACCTGAGGCTCATGTCCTCACACCAGCGTCCAAAGCAGGGAAGAGGTACAGGGGCCAAAACCACATTGTTCCTATCTCTCCCAGCAGCCCCAGCAGAATACCCCTGATGTCCCTTGGCCACTCGGCTCACTGCCACGTGTAAGAGAAACTGGAGAGAGAGTGTTTGTGTAGCAAATGCAAATGGGCCTGTTACTGCTGTCATGATGACCAAGACTGATCCCCTAGGGCTGGTGGAAGGGTATGTCTTCCCAGAGATCAAGGAGACACCATGTGTAGTGGGTTAAATTGTGTCCCTCAGAAAGGTATGTCCAAGTCCTAACGTTCCATACCTGTGAATGTGACCTTATTTGGAATAGGGTCTTAGCGGATACAAATAAGTTAAGGATCTCAAGGTGAGATCATCTTGGGTTGAGGGTGGATTCTAAATCCAGTCACTGGTGTCCATGTAAGAGGAAGGAGCCTGGGACTCGAGACCCAGAAAGACAAGGGGGAGAGACACAGGGAAGAAGGTCATGTGGTGCAGAGGCTGAAATGATGCAGCTGTAAGCCAAGGATCATCGGAAACTCCCGGAAGCTGGAAGAGGCAAGGAAGAATCCTCCTCTAGAGACTGTGGAGAGAGCATAGTCCGGCTGACGCCTCGATTTTGGACTTCTGGCCTCCAGAACTGAGAGACTACATTCCTGTTGTTTTAAGGCACACAATTTGTGGCAATTTGTTACAGCAGCTCTGGGATCGAATGTGCCACTTTACTATGAACCCCAAACTGGAGTTCTGTCAACAGGCAAGACAGAGTGGATGGGGAGTCGCTGGTGGGCAAACAAGGAACAGTCTCTCTGTCTTTGACTATTTTGTTTCACAGTGAACTTTCTCAGATTGACCTCACCCACTTCCAGGACCTCAGCTTTTCCCCTAAAGCCAGAGACCCTCAAGTCTCTCTTTCCACCAACCGCTTCTCACCTGCACTCCAGAACCGCCTGTCATTTATGCCACTCAGCTGTCACGTGGGACACCCAGGCTTGTCTGGACTGTCAAGCACAGACTCAGCATGTTTTGAACCGAGGCAACCTTCCTTCCTGAAACCAGGGTTTCCGTTTCATCCACCCCATTGCCTGAGTGCATAGCAGTGTTTCAGCCTCTGTCTTACCCAGTGGAAGCACCAAAAACTTCCGTACAGGTTGGCCTTGCAAACTTGTCTTGAAACTGCATTTATGTAGTGGAATGGGATGTTTGTGTCACGAAACTTCAAAATACCTCTTGTTTGTGCCTTGGAAGCTCCTTCACGCCTGATGCGCAGCCCACCGCCCAATGCCTTCCAATTCCTTCCTGAATCTCTCTTGGATTGCCCCCTCTTTGTTATCCACACAGACTAGAGTGAGGTCTCTTCACCACGTGGGTCTGATGATAGCCTTATGGAAAGAACCTGCTATGGAACAGGACAACGCCATCACTGCAGTATCTTACATGCAGTGTTTTAGCAACTATGAAATCTTAGATGTTAAATATTGTTATGATTCCAATTAGAAACAAAATTTCTCACTTCTCTTCTTTTTTTTTTTTTTTTTAAAGATTTTATTTATTTATTCATGAGAGACAGAGAGAGAGAGAGAGAGAGAGCGGCAGAGGGAGAAGCAGGCTCCCAAGGAGCAGGGAGCCCGATGTGGGACTCGATCCCAGGACCCTGAGATCATGACCTGAGCCGAAGGCAGACGCTTAACCATCTGAGCCACCCAGGTGTCCCTCTCACTTCTCTTCTTATAAGCTTCAGAGTCCATTTAGTTAAAAAGTATCCTAAGTGCGCAAGGTGGGTTGCTGAAACAGGGAGCAACCTGTTACCATTTGCAACTATTTATAAGTGTTGGGATTTTTATCTTCTATGCCGAGAGCTGGGGCAGGTGTAAAATGGATTCATAATCCCTACTTTCAAGTTTGTTGTCTGTCAAAATAACTTCATTGTTTACATTTGTTGGCTTCCTGCACGTAATATAAATGATAACTCAGGACAATCTCACTTCCTCACTTAGGTAATTGGGGTCAGGTCTAAGATTTCATGGGAAGAATACCAGTTGGCTGTTTAAAAAGGAAAATGCCACTGACTTGTAAGGGGAAGTCTACCAAAGTTCTGAAGTCTCATTTCTCTGCACTTTCTTCCATACCCAGAGCTGAGTTCATATGGACAGTATTGCCTCTTCCTTTCAAATGTGTGCTTTCCGTGCCCCAGACCTTACCCTTGCTGTTCTCTGGGCCTGGAATGCCCATCCCTCCTCAGTCCTCCTTGGACCTCAGGGTTCAAAACCTGTGTCCATTTCTAACGTAGCTTCATCGCTCTGTTTTTACTTGTGCAGGTGTTGGCTTCTACCTGTTTAGTTCACCCACTGAAGGTAAAGACCATGTTGACTTACTCACATTAATCTTTTACTTATCCATTCATCATTCACAAATACAGATGAAGCCCTAACTTTGACAAAATAATGATAATAAGATGGAAGAGTTCACAGGTTTGTGTAAGATACAAATGTATTTAAGCAAATACAATCCTGTGCTAAATAATCATGATCGACGTTAGCAGAGAATATGAGAAATGTGGTCTTTGGGGGGATGGTAAAGAGAGTGGGGAGGGACAAGGAAACCTCACTTTACCCGGGAGGGAGAGGAGATTCCTGGAAGGATTGATCTAGAGGAGATTTGGAGAATAGGAATTACCCAGTAAGAAGCCAGGTATGATTCCCCTTACATTCCCTAGCATCTATCACATGATTGGTGTATACTAGGGAACCAGCAAATGCTTATTCAATAGATGGGTGGGGGATGGATGGATGGATGGATGAAGTAAATGAATGTATAGGCAGATGGATGGGTGAATATACATGATGGATAGATGACTAGCCTTGACAATTTTCAGTGGACAATATTGCCATTTGGAAAATACCTTCCAGCTATTATAATATACAAGGCCTCATTACTCTAGGCACTGAATGTTGCCCGTATTAATTTGGACAATGTTTCAATAAAGAAAAGAAAAAGAAAAGTTCCATGAATCCCATAAACATATTCTGAGCCCTGAGCTCTGGACTGGGTGCAAGATCCTCAAGGAGCTCACCTGTTAGCAGAATTGTGAGCACAGACTGACGGAGGCCGTGGGTACAGGTAGTCAAGGAAGGAGAAAAGCAGGGGTCTCCAACTCCTCTGGCCAGATCAACGCCCCCAGTATAGTCTCTCTTGGCACAGTCAGCATGGTGCTTTATTACCATGTGTCCCCTCTTGGATGTCAGGCTCCGTGAGCGCAGGGACCATGTGTGGCTTTGCTCACCCTTTTATTCCCAGCACTAATCCGTGTCTGACGGGTGGTAGGTCTTCAACAAATAAACAGCGATTGACTGAGTGAATAAAATAAACGGGAAGCTTCCCAGAGAAGGTGAGCTGTGTTCTTGCAAATGAAGAGAAATTGTTTGGGTCGGCAAGGTCAGAAAGGCCTTTGCCGGTAGGAGAGGCAGGTGCAGAGGTGCAGAGGGACCGCGAGAGGTGAGTGCAGAGAAGCCCATCCAGCCCCTTCGGCCAGCGACTTAAGGGGACTCCGGAGAAGGGGGGACCACCAGGGGTGGACAGGCAAGCAGGGACCACCCTGCGAGGCTGGACAGCGTCCCTTTGAGAACGTGGTGTTATCAAAGACTTTTAAACAGGAAAGTGAGAGCCTCAGACAAGCCTTTTTTCTAGGTCCTTCTGGGTGCAGAGTGGAGGACAGACGGGGCTATACCACCAAAACGAGAGAGGTCTCCCTTCCCGTGAGACCTTGGGCAGAGTCCGAAACCAGTCAGGGTCTCAGCTGTCCCATCTGCAAATTGAGAGGTTGGGCTAGACAATCCTGAGGTTCCTGCAGCTTTGAACACGCTGTGACCTCGATATGAAAGCCAGCGCTGTGTTTGGCGAAGCCGCTAACATTCCCCCGCAAGCACCGCCCTTGTGGATAATGGTTCTTTTAAAGCCACTCAGTGCTGTATTGACAGAAATTAAATTAGCCATCAGCGCAGGCAATCAGTGGCTACGGGACTGTTAAAGGTAATAAAGACAATGCTCTCAAACCAGAGTCAATTATGCTGTGACACCGGCGAGCAGAAGGGACAGCTACCTCTGATTGGAAAGGCGGCCGGGGAGGCCTGCCTCCCACTTCGAAGTCACAGGTTCAAACCTCACCTCGAGGCTGTCACTCCTAATTGGGACAGGCAGTGCAAAGCGGATGTGACCCTGGGGACACTGCCCTTTGGAGGGAATTTAAAGGCCAAGAGACTTCAGAGGGGAGTGGAGTCAGGGGTCCTGCGGATACAGCAGCGGCCAGACAAACTCACGGATTCCTCCCAAACAGGAAATCCACGGGCATGGAGTCAGGATGCTGGAGCTGAATCTCCTGCTCAGCTCCAGGCTCCTGTGCACCTTAGGGCAACGACGGTCACCTCTCTGACCCTCAGGCTCCTCTTCTCCCCAGGAAGCATAATGGGAACTGGGTTACCAGGATGTTTTGATAATTTTGAGATTCCTTCTGCCAGGCTCCTGGCTCGGGGTGGGGGTGGGGCAGTTGTGGGGGGAGGACTGTGACTCTGACGATGGGCCCAGCACCATGTCTATCCCCCAGAGTCCTAGGATTACTCACCTTCTCTGTGTATCTAGGGAGGCAGCGGTGGGAAGAAGAAATGCAACAGCTAAGGAGCTAGAGGCTTCCATCTCTTTCCTGAGCCTGTTCTTATGTGTGTGGCTGGGCCAGCAAGAGGACTTCTCTGACCGTCTGCTTTCTCCTCTATACAAGGGGTTGTGCAGAGAGTCAAAGAAGACCTCACAGCTCGTTTTGAGAACACCCATGTGCCCCAACACGACCTAACAGGGACAGTTGAGCCCAGCTTGGATTTCCTGTTTGCATATGTGTGATTTCGTCCCTGAGAAACCCTTGGAGAGCAGTAAATGGAAGCAGAAAACATTCAGGACCCAGCCGGCCGGGGCTGCACAGGGCACAGCACCCACGCACACCCTTCACACATCTTCCAGCTCCCTCAGCTCCCGCGTGCACCGAGTCACACTCATCCGCGTGTAACTTCCCCACTGATGCCCGATAACCCCTCACAGCACTCACAGTGCCTCCTAACCACACCCCTTCCAATGCCCACTGCCCCCCACAAACGGCAGGCTTTTCACTAAGTGAAGTGCCGTAGGGAGGGCAGTGTTCATACCTTTCTCAAGGATTTAACAGAAAGCAGCGCTGTGATTTTTAAAAACCCTTGTCTATTTAAAAAAATTAAGGTGAAATTCACATCGTGTTAACACCGTTAACTGTTTTAAAATGGAAAATTCTGTGGCATTTCCTGTATTCACAATGTTGTACGACTATTAGCTATATGAAGTTCCAAACATTTTTATCCCCCAAAAGGGGGCTTCTCTTCTTATAAAGCATTGCTGATGAAATTTTGAATGTGTGGCCCTAACCCCCCTTTTCACCGCAATCCCTGTGGTTCTCACTGGGGGATTTTGCAAAGTGGATGGTTTTATAACAACACCAGCCGTATGTGTGTGTATCTACATATTGGCTGATGCTGACTGTGTTCGTCTATTCGTCCGGGTTCTCCAGAGCAACAGAACCACTAGGAGATATAGAAATATTAAATATATAGAGAGAGGTTATATAGATTATTTTTTTAAAAGATTTTATTTATTTATTTGAAAGAGAGAGAGACAGCGAGAGAGGGAACACAAGCAGAGGGAGTGGGAGAGGGAGAAGCAGGCTTCCCGCCGAGCAGGGAGCCCGATGTGGGGCTCGATCCCAGGACCCCGGGATCATGACCTGAGCCGAAGGCAGACGCTTAACAGACTGAGCCACCCAGGCGCCCCTAGATTATATAGACTGTATAGATTATATCAGATTATATTAAATATACTTATATCTATGTCTATATATATATTTACTATAAGGCATTGATTGGCTCACTTAGTAATGGAGGCTGAGAAGTCTGAGATCTGCAGTCAGCAAGCTGGAGACCCAGGAGAGCCGATCGGGGTCATTCCCAGCCTGAGTGCAGTCCGAGGGCAGGGAACAGCTTGAAGACAGTCCGTTTGAGAAAACAAATTCCTTCTTCATCCGGCCTTGTTCTAGTCACACCTTCAACTGATTGGGTGAGGCCCACCCACATTGAGGCAGGAAATCTGCTTCAAATGATACTCTCATCCAGAAACACCCTCACAGACACACCCAGAATCCTGTTTGACCAGATGTCTGAGCTCCTCATGGCCCAGTCAAGGTGACACATAACCATCAAACTGAATAATGACACTTCAGTGCCACAAAAAACAGTTATAGACACCACTGGGAGAGCCCACAACCCTCAGGCATGAAAGGGGGAGCCCCCAGAGCAGGTCAGGAGATCGGGGCCTGCCTAGAAAGAGACACAACTTTCTAGGTCTGCTGTTCATCCTGATTGTCTAGTTGGGGGTGACGAGGTGGCTTGGGGAGGAGGGAAGGAAGGAGGGAGTTCAGAGATGCGAGGTGACAGTGGGAGATGTGAGAAGTGGCTCAGAAATGTTCCCCACACTGAGAGCGGCTGAAGGACTTATTCCCGGGAGGTCAAATATTTACTTTTAGGTCACATGCTTTGCTATGTTGATCTATGATAAGATCAGTTCCTCATATTGATTCTGTATCTTGCAACTTTACTGAATTCATTTATTAATTCGGATAGTTTTCTGGTGGAGTCTTTAGGGCTTTCTATATATAATATCATGTCATCTCCAAATAGTGACAGTTTTACTTTTCCCTTTCTGATTTGGATGCATTTTATGTCTTTTTCTTGCCAATTGTTCCTGGTAGGACTTCCAGTACTGTGTTGAATAGAAGCGGTGAGAGCAAGATCCTTGTTCCATTCCTGATCTTAGAGGAGTGACCTTTTTCTATTACCCCCGACCTTATGAAATTCTGCTAAACGTGGCCCCTGTGTTGCTTGGAAAGCAGCCCATGGGGATCTTCATCTGAAGTCTGCAGAGTTCTCCACAGTGTGGAAGGAAAATCTCTTTATTTCCACATTTGTTTGTGGACCCTCAGGCAGTGCCTTAGTCCAGGCTCTAGGTCGTGAGCTCAGAACATCCAAAGAGGGTGTATGAACCTCTGAGAGTGAACAGCTTGCATGCAAGGTTGACTTCAGGACTGGTTTGAAACAAGCTGACTTCATTTCTCCGTGTCCTCTCGTGCCACCCTCCTCTGGACACTGGCCTTGTGCCAGGCACTCTCTCCGGTCATCCCCTCCACTTCCCTTCAACCCACCCCAATATGGCATCTGTTCCCACCACTCCATTGGTTTCCAGGGACTCCCGTGCTGCTCCCAATAAATGAGCACTTTTCTGCCTTTCTCTTGCTTGACAATCTCTTTCCTTGGAGATCCCATATGCCCCTCATACTTTACTTGTCCAAAACTGAGCTCATTTCTTCTTCATCAAACCTATTATGGGTTTCCAATCTCAAAAATGTCTCCATCGCAATAATGGTTATAGTGGTACCATGATGGAAGGAGTTATAAGGTATTTATATGTGCTCTGGAAACTTTGAGTGACTATATTCCCACTAATAACAATAACAGGGTTTCCATAAACACATAAGGAATAAGGTGCCCCCTATCTTGGGGTTATTTTGTATGTATGGTCCTTCATCTTTTTTTAAATATTTCAGTGACTGACCTTGCGGCCACCATGTTAAAAAAAAAAAAAAGAGGAATTCCTGCTCTTATCACCTGGAATAGTTTATCCTGTCCAAAGCCAAAAAACTCATTTCAAGTGATCTGGCCCCAAGCTGAGTGTGGCCACGGTATTTCCAAAAGAAATGATTCAGAAGGCAAGTTCTCATGAAGTCAATTCATTCTCTAATTTGGGCAGAATATCATTAATGCTTCTCTTCCACCACTTGGAAGAAAGAGCCAAGATAATAATAATTAATAATGATAATAATATGAACATGAATAATGATTCCTACAGGCCAGGCACTATTCTAAGTTCTTCATACACACTAACTTATGTTATTCTTGTAACAGAGAGATAGTGTTACTAGGCACACTTTGCAAGAAAGGAAACTTGTCTAGAATCCCACAGGTAGTAACCGGTCGAGCCAGACTTTGAGCCAGGCAGAGTCCATGTCCATAAACCGCCATGCTTTCCTGCTCCCTCGGAGACCTTACATCATGCCATCACATGCACGCGTGTGCACACACACGCACGCACACACACTTTACGACTTGCCTCTGGGGTGCCTTCCTTGATGCCCGGGGTGTGGCTCGTGTCACCCGTCCTGGCTGCTTCCACCTCCTTCTGAGGCACAAGGCAGGACAGCAGCACAGTCATAGTCTCCAGGGTCGGTTCTTGACTCCGCCACGGCTCCCGTGCGTGACCTTGGGCATGTTATGGATCACCTCTGAGGCTTAGTTTCCTGTGTGTGAAACGAGGGAACTAACAGCTGGGAGGACGACATGAAATGAAATGCGAGCGCACTCAGTGTGGTGTCTAGCACTCAGTCAACCCTCTATAGATGGGGCTAATTATGGCCAGGCTATCATGATTGTTGTCATTTTCACGCAGTACATTGTCATGGCCTCGTTCCAATATTGGCCCTCAGGACCTGGGACAAAACCTAGCCGTTAGCAGGCACTTAACTAAAGGTTTGTTAGATAGAATTTAATATCTTTGGGTGGACTCAACACCTCTTTGTTGAGATGACCATTCTTCTCAAAAGACATGCTTAGGTTGGTAGTTTCCTTTATAAATGAATGTTAACAACAGTTGAAAATATGTGTTCAATATATTTTTTCGTGCTGCCAGTTCTTAGTCATCTTTTAATTAAAAGTACTTTTTATTGAATGTTAAACTGTCAAGATTGTCTTTGTGTGAAGAGTGGGGAAGGTTGCCATGGAGAGGTGCATGTTGCTATGTGACTCTTGTGTAAGAGCCGGAATCAAAATGGTAATGGTCATGTCAATTTTGATTAAAAAAAAAAAAAAAAGGATCCTCAACAGCTTCATTAAAAAGGGGAACTTTTATTTCTTCCTTTCTTGTCATTGTGCCAAGAATAACAGAAGGGGAAATATTGGATTTTGTAAAGAGGCAGACAATGGGGCCAGCTGCCTAGACTGTCAATGGTGAGAAAGTTCATATCAATTTGCTGGAGGAGTCATGGATGACCCCCTTTCTCCGGATTGGCTACTCCACGGGAGAGCTCTTTCTTTTCTTTTTTTTTTCTTAATTTCTTCCTGTTGGAATCTGTGGTTGTTTTGGCTTGGACCCAACAGCTCAGATGGGTTCAGGGACAGTGCCCTCCAGACCTTCCTGTTGGACTCATCCTGCCAAGCGAGGTCCCAGGTCTCGTTCAGATCCTGCAGATTATAAAGAAGTGTGGACTCACCTTGGGTGCTGCAGGCTGGCTCGACTCTGGACAGTGCAAGAACATCGTGCCCAGTGCTTGAACCTTTCTTTTGCACGCGCCGACACAGGGACAAAGCATCACTGTGTTCCAGAGGGTTTTGCTTTAGCCGAGAGTCTGAGCATCCCTATTCCTTTGCAGCAAGTGCACCTTTGCTTAAGCTCCTCCCTTTTCCAGACATGCTTTTCCTCTCCTTGCCGCCTAGCCTGTTCTTTTTCCTGCTTCAAGACCCAGAGTTAGTCTCTCACTATTCCTTGCAGCCTAGCATTGCAGTCAAGGGCACAGACTCTGGAAACAGTGCATGCACTGCTGCATTCTCACTGAGTGACTTGGATTAAGTTTCACAACCTCTCTCTGCGCAGAGGTTCCAAGTCCTCATGGGCGAAGGGAGGGTTATCATCTCCTTTCCCTGCTGCTTGGTCCAGCAGGCTCTTGCTAATGCACTGTAGGCTTCCTTATTCGTTTGTCCGGTGGCTGGAGTTTGAGTGGCAAGGGACAAGAGACTATGTCAACGGGTCAGTTGGTGTTACCTGTGGGGAGATATTATTTATCTGAATACTGCCTTTAATGGGACCCCATCTGAGAGGTCTTTCTCTCTTCTGAAGATTTTGCTCTGAGTTAACTTCCCAGAGTGCCGGTGTCTCCTAGTCCATCTGGCTGGATACAGTGATTTCTTTTTTGAAGTGGTTTGTAATGGGGTTTCAGTACGGGCTGTCTGGATGGTTAGCTTATAAAATAAACCTTTGCTAAGCTCCTGCTACCTGTCCAGTGCAGATCTAGATCTTGTGAGCTACACAATGAGCATAAAAACGGAGGCTACGTATTTTGAAGCACAGGCCAAGCAGGGAAAGTCTTGTGGGTCAAATCATGTTCACTCAAAAGAGGTCCAAGTCCTAACTCTTGGCACCTTTCAGTGTGACCTTATTTGGAAATAGAGCTTTTGCAGGCGATCGAGTTAAGGTGAGGTCATTAGGGTGGGCCCTAATCCAACAAAATAAAAATTTGGACACAGAGACAGACACACATCTAGGGAGAAAGGTGGGGATGGGTGACGTGTCTGTAAGCCAAGGAACCCCCAAGATTGCCAGCAAACCACCAGAAGTTAGGACAGATGCCTGGAGGAGATTCTCCCTCATAGCCCTCAGAAGGAACCACTCTGTTGATACCTGGATCTCACGCTTCTAGACTCACAACTGAGACAAATTTCTGTGGTTTGTGGTTCTTGTTATGCAAACCTAGGAAACAAATACAGAAGATTAGCCAGGCCCAGCAAACTCTGGTGTAAGGCGGCAGGTGTGAAATACCATATGAGGTTACATGTTCCATGAGCGACCAAGAGGACAGATGGCACCCAGGGAGGCTTCCTGGAGGAGGTGGTACTGTGCTGAGCTTCAAAAGATGGGTATGATTGAGATCTATAGAGATGAAGTGTGGAGTTGAGCAGGCAGGGGAAGGAACTTGAGAGAGATGTCAGAGCTGAGGATGTTTGTGACAGGCTCTGTAGCCTTTTTTCCCCCCTGGAATGGAATTACCTTCATCCCAATTTGTTGAATAAGGTGACAGTGCCTCATCAAAAATGAAACCACCCCTTTCTCCCTTGGAATTCCTTGGTACAAACTAACTCAATCTTTCCATGGGAGGTTTTGATTTGGAAAAGCATGTTGTTCAACCAACAGGTGAAACTGTGCACTCTTACTTCAGGCCAGAAACCATGGAGGTGTCAGTTCCTCTGGAAATCCTGCCTCAGTTGGCATAGTTGGAGATCGGAGCTGGCCAGGGACCACATTCCTCTGCTAAGTGTCTCATTGGCACCCATCTCCAGGGACAGTGACGTCCTGGGCTGTGCAAGGCCTGACGCAGCTTCTTAAGAGATCTCTGAATGCCTGCACGTTTGGAATGATTAAGTGTTAAAACATCGCACCTGGAGGAGCGAAGTGTGGGGGCTAAGTGTTCCCCTCAAACTCTGAAAAACAGAGTCAATAGTGCTTTATTCATGGTGATGACCAGACCAGACGGATGTGGGAAGTTGGTGGCTGGGGGAGCTGGGTGTGGGGTACCCCGGGGAGCCCTGTGCTGTCTTCCCGACTTCTCTCTAAGTCTGAATCTCTTCTAAAATAAAAGGCTCATACAAAAAGCCGAAGGGCACACAGATTTATCTCCCCTTCCCCACATTTTGTTTGCACCTGCCTTTTACCCGCGCCCCACTCCCCCTGGGCCTCAGGTTGGTGATTTCTGTTTTCGTCCAGCACTTCTGGATGCCAGGCAGCGTCCTGGGAGCTGCACCCCTGCTGGGTGCTGGGGGTCCGAGCTCCGTCCGTGTGTGTTTGTGTGCAAGATGCGGGCGTGTTCCCCGTGTCCGCGGGTGGGGTGGAGGGCTTGCGCAGCATGTGGTCACCCTGTGTGTGCTTGGACGTGTCTTCAGGGGGTGGGGGATTCACGAGCGTGGCTGTGTTTGTGTGGGAAGATGTGAGTCCATCTTCACCTTGGACCATGGCCTTTGGAACGTCACATTCCCCTTTTCCAAACTGTCCCGACCTGCGCCCAAACTGAGAATTGCAACTTCATCTTTTTCCCTCTTGCTTACTGTGCTGGCTGCTACGTCCTCCCCCCAACTTTTTTTTTTCTTCCTGTCCATGACATCATCCAAACCCTCAATGAGGGAAAGAAGAGATTAAAAAAAAAAAAAAAAATCCTTCCCTGGCAACCAAAATACCTTTAATGTAGCATAATTACGGCTGCTTTGCCCCTTCTCCCTCCCCCGCTGGGACAATTCCACAAGCCCTACAACATACACTTAAATCTTCAACTTCTCGGAGACACTACACGCAGACGGGAAAGATTTGATTAAAATTACAGTGCTTTAGGTTCAACTTCACCTATGAAGAAAAAAAAAAAAGGCAGATCGGGTTCTGGACTTTTTTTTTCTTTTCCCAGAGAAATAACTAGGCCACTGTAATTACCCAGGACCCCGCTGTGCGCCCTCAAAGGCTCCCCGGTGGTATTTTCCTGCTACCTGTCTTTGTAGAGATGTTGACATCAACATGAGTGATAACAGTGCCAGTGTAGAGGGGTTCTCTCTGTCTCCCTCTCTCCCACCTTTCCTTCCTCCCTCCCTCCTTCCTTCCTTCCTTCTTTCCTTTCCCCCTCCCTCCCTCCCTTCCTTCCTTCCTTCTCTCCTTCATGCCCTCCTTCCTTCTTTTACTTCTTCTTTTAAATCCTCCTCCAAACAGGGGAGGAGGGAAGAAAAGCAAATGCATTCTCTGTCCGTGTATGGGGACACTCTCCAGTCTCCATTCTGTGCATCTGGGGCTGCTCCCTGAAAGGCGATGGGGAGCCTCCCACAACCTCTGGCCTGCAATGCCTGCTTCCTCCAGGAAGCCTTCCTGGAAGCCCCTCACTCTTCTGCACCCTCTCGTAGCTTTCCCTTTCCCTGTGTGACAGAAGGATAGCGTTCTCTGTCACCTGTCACTATAGTTATTTCAGAGCATGTTCCTCTCCTTGGGCTTGAGAGCTCCCCAAGTGCCTTGGTTCTCTTTGGTACCCCCCAAAACTCTGCACCCAGTTGGGGGCGCTCAGCAGGGACAGTTGTGCACAATCAGGGCAGTGCCCAGGGCACTTTTAGGGACAAAAATATTTTAATTTCTTTTAAAATTAAAAAGAAAAAAAATCATTAAAATAATATAATCAATAATATAGCATAACACCAATACAGGGATAAACTATGCTTTTGTGGGGGGAGGGGCCACGGAGGGTGGCTGTGAGCGCTCCCTCTCTCGGATCCTGGCTTCCAGAGCAGGCCTTCCTCAGGCAGGAGCCTCTCCCGGGCCTCGGAGGTTTTCTCCCTGTACACCTGCCCCACTGGAAGTGTCAGAGCCAATGAAGCCTGGTTCACATCTCTGGGCTTCTCAGGATCCTCTGTCTCATCCTTTCAGGATTCATGTGTTCACTCAGGTCACCTTTGGTTGTGCACTGCACTTGAAAGTTAGTATGGAGCAGGACGGTCCCCAGGTCTGGAGTCAGAAGAGGCGGGCTCCAGGCTTCGGGCTGGGGCTTGCTTGCTGCTGAGCCTGAGGATGGTGTTTTGCTTCTGTGGGTCAGTTTGCTCATCTGTCACACGGGCGCATCGGCCCACGAGCATTTCCTGCGGGCTACTCTGTGGATCTGGGAGATAAGTCTGGGAAGCCCAGGCTCACAAGAGAAATGGGAGAAAGGTCCAGAAAACGGAAGCTCAGGAAGTGTGGTCACCCCTTCTGGGCCACTGTCTAACCTGGCTCGAGTACCACTCTGGCTGGAGCCAGTGGGGACCAATAGGGACCAAACAGCCTGCTGGCGGTCTTGGTGGCCACCCGCCCTTATGATTATGCATGGTACATGCTGTGCCTCCACCTGCAGAGGGGAAGGTCATCATAGGATGGGAGGAACGCCACCTGGGTTCTCCACCTGCGTGGCCTCTTATTAGCTGTGTAGGCGTGGGCAAGTTGCTTCCCCTCTCTGGTTCTCAGCCTCCTTATTCATTCACTCATTACTGGCGGGGGGCGGGGGGCAGCACTAAATTAGTTCTTTATCCGGCTGAGCCTGGTAGGTGGCTGAGGTCATTTTCAGCCCTGAATCTGATGGTTTAGTGATGTGTCTCTATCCCAGGAAGCTCTGATTTTTCCCAGATGGGCCAAGGTTGGCTTTCCTAGTTGCCTGGCACTGTCCCCCTGCTTTCTCAGTGTGGATTCTAAATGCCAAGCTCCTGAAGCTGCATTATGCACACCACTTGCACTTGGGTTAGAAAAGCGCCCAGTTAGCACTGCGGTGTTCAGCTGGGAGGAGGGAAGGAAGCTGATGTGCTGATGGTGGGCAGCTCCAAGTTGGGGAAGGGCACTGGGCTGAAGCGGAGCCAACGCGCCCCCTCCACTTCCTGGCAGGATAGGGCAGAGAGGCCGGGACGCGGCCTGCAGGGCCTGGGCAGCCTAGCCCCACAGCAATGACCAGAGAAGCACATTTGAAAAACTGTGACCTGCTTCCCCCAGTTTCCATCCATCTGTGGTCCTTTCTTGCTTCCCAGTGAGATTTGGCTAACGCCACATCTTCTCTCATCCAATAAGCAAGGAGGTGCAAACCTAGGCTAAGTAGAAGGCAAATGGCCTTCACTGAGCATTAGCACTTCTCCCTCACATTTTCGGGGATAGGTGACTGTTACGATCCTCATTTTATAGAGGAGGAAGTTGTCGTTGAGAGAAGTTAATAACGCACTCGTGGTCACACAGCCGCTAAATAGCTGGGCAAGAATCGCACCTCTGTGCGTGTGTGTGTCTCCTATGTAAGAATGGGTGTCAATTGTCATAATGAAATTATTCGTTGCCATTATGGTTATCAATCATGCAGTTATTAATGGAACCCTTTGTGTAAATAGTATCAAGACCAGGGCGGGTAAGTAATATTTGCCAGATGGTAGAGATAGGCTCCATTTCTGCTGATCCTAGGAGACAGATAACATTGTTTCCTTTTCACAGGTGGGGAAATTGAGGTGCAGAAAGATTAGGTCAACTGCCCGTAGTTGCCGGCTAGAAAGTCCGTCATGCAGTCAAGGTCACATTTAGCTCATATACACTCAGATGCACGCATTATAACCAGTTCACTTACACACTGTCCGTGCTGGTCTTGACATGGTGCTAGGCATAAGTCATACGCACATGCCTCCCTCCCACCAGCATCCTCAGGGCTGTTGGGGTGTCCGGGCTACCCTGTAAATGGCTGGTAACTGGTCCTGAGGCTCCCTGGCAACTCGGAATGGCCCGTTCTTTCCCTTCATTCCATGGATCCATGATGACATGTGAGAATCTCCTTTTTTTCTTTAAATACCATAACAGCACTGATGACGATTTTACAGGGACTCCGTTTGTAACATCCCATCCAGCCTCTTCAAAAGAAGAAACTATTTTCATTTTCACATGATTCTTCTGATATTTCACATAATTGTAAGCTGATCCCGTATTTTCTTTTGCATTTGACTTTTTATTATTTGAGTTTTTATCATAAATTTTCATTATGTTTTTGCATATGCCTCATGCTGATCACTTTTAGGGACTAGAATATTCTACGTGGAGATTCTCATAGTTTATTAATCCATTTCTTCAGTGTTGAACTTCAAGCTTATTTTATTTTATTTTTCTATTTTTTTAATTTAATTTAATTTAATTATATTAATCACCATACAATACATCATTAGTTTTTGATGTAGTGTTCCATGATCCATTGTTTTTGTATAACACCCAGTGCTCCATGCAGTATGTGCCCTCCTCAATACCCATCACCTGGCTAACCCATCCCCCCACCCCCCTCCCCTCTAGAACCTCAGCTTGTTTTTCAGAGTCCATAGTCTCTCATGGTTCGTCTTCCCCTCCAATTCCCCCCCTTCATTTTTTCCTTCTTTCTCCTAATGTCCTCCATGCTATTCCTTATGTTCCACAAATAAGTGAAACCATATGATAATTGCAAGCTTATTTTAATTTACATGTCTCTTATTACAATGGAGAGGCGTATTCCCACTGCTTATTTACTATTTGTGTTTACTCTCCTTTGCAATCTGCTATTCCCTTTGACCAGTTATTTATCGATATGTGT
>NC_138377.1:6303442-6325768 GCF_054177405.1 Leptonychotes weddellii | reverse complement strand
CCTTCTTTCTCCTAATGTCCTCCATGCTATTCCTTATGTTCCACAAATAAGTGAAACCATATGATAATTGCAAGCTTATTTTAATTTACATGTCTCTTATTACAATGGAGAGGCGTATTCCCACTGCTTATTTACTATTTGTGTTTACTCTCCTTTGCAATCTGCTATTCCCTTTGACCAGTTATTTATCGATATGTGTTATGTACAAATTTGAATGCCAGCATATAAAATACATCTTTTATTTTCTCCTAATTCTATTGTCCTGTTGTCTCTATTCGTTTTTATCCTATGCTATTTAATTTTTTTTTTTAAGATTTTATTTATTTATTTGAGAGAGAGAGAATGAGAGACAGAGAGCATGAGAGGGAGGAGGGTCAGAGGGAGAAGCAGACTCCCTGCCGAGCAGGGAGCCCGATGCGGGACTCGATCCTGGGACTCCAGCATCATGACCTGAGCCGAAGGCAGTCGCTTAACCAACTGAGCCACCCAGGCGCCCTGCTGTTTAATTTTTATATGTAGTAAGACACTGGTCCTTTCTTTGAGATTTCTTCCATTATGTTGTAATCCTTTGCAATTCTGACGAATACTTGATTATTTTTACTAATATTTACATTTTTTCACATTTCAATCTATCCATCAGAATCTATTCTAGTTCATAGAACACAATTTGAATCTAAATTGATTTCCTCCCAAATCGCTAAGTCATTATTCTAAACTCTTATTCAATAAGCATTTTCTTTCTTATTTGTCATTTTTGACCCACTCAATAAATATTTATGAGTCATTGCTATATGCCAGGTACCTGCTCGGTCCTGGGAATAAGCCGAGCAGGACACACTCAGGATGGCCTCACACACTGTCTGGGCTTCCTACTTAGTTTCATTGATTGGCTTGTCTGGTCTATACTCTTACCACACCATTTCAGGTCTTGTTGTTCTATAATATATTTCAATATGTGAGAAGTCATGTTTGCTCCTCTTTTTCGCATATTACTTAGGAAAATTGTATCTATTTCTTTCCAGACGAATCTCACCATCATTTTATCTGATCTTTAGTAAAATTGGTACATGATCATTTTCCATTCTGTCTGCCAGTCTGGGCTTGTTCAGGGAGCCATGATCTGGAGCCTGGGGTGGAGGATCACGGATTCTCAGAGTTGGAAGAGACATCCAGAAGCACCTGTCATTGGCGGTTCTGAGGATTCTGGGCTTATGTTTGTACCTTCCCTGCAGGTGCATCTCTAACTAAAAGAGAACCTGTCACCAGTACCAAAACTTGTGTTTGGGAATTACTGATGTAGTGGAATGTGTCATCTGATTTTGGATCTTCTTTCCGATGACCCCATGAAGCAGTTGTCCATACTGTGCTGGAATGTTCTTAATGATAAGGAACTCACTTCTTGGTTTTGTTGTCTTCCCAGTTAGAGCTCGGAAAAGACAAGAAGCTTGCTTTGTGTCTCTGGATAGAAAAGGGGGGTGGGTAAACTTGGCTTAGATAGTTCTGATCTTTGAGTCCCTCAGACAGAGCACCTGAGAACTCTTAAGCAAATAGGAAATAGCAAATAGCAAATAGAAGTGTCCATTCAAGTCTCTACTGATTCGGTTTCTGCCCTGGGGAAGGCAGAGCTATTGTTCAGCTGTCAAGGACCAATTTTTATTAGCAATGCTTGAACCTCAATCCGTTTGGATGAGCTCCCTACACTTTACCCTGAACTGTAACCTCCATCTGGGGGAGTCAAGAACCACTGTTCCAGGGGAATTCCTCCAAACCAGGATGCATCTTCTTTCTTGATTTTTCTTTCTTTTTTTTTAAAATCCCAGTGGGTATTTTTATTTCTCCTCTTCATTTTGGTTTTCTTTAAGTTTTTGACTTTTCCTTTGGACGGAACAAGTGACTGCAGAGAACAAAATTGGAAAGGACTTCTTTTTTTAAGTCAAAAAATAATAATTAAGAGAGAGAGAAAGAAATGGGGGGAAAAAAAAGAAAGTCCGTCTGGATTTGGTTCCAGTTTCGGTAGTTTCAGGCCTATGCTTATTTTAGCCAAGCCATTTGTCCCATCCCTATTTATACAACAGGATGCAGGACGAGTTGTTCCTGCAGTGTCCTGCTGCCTGTCAAAAAGAAATCTGTCTTGGAGGAGAAGCCAATTAGTTCAACGTCTTTCATTTGGATGTGTTTTACTCTTGCCCCGAGTCAAGCTCAGCGCTGAGCTAGAGTCGGGCGAGGGTGCCGGGCAGCGCCCAGCAGGTCAGCCCAGCGGGGAGGGAAGAGCATTGGAGGCACAGGACCTGGAAAGCAGACTCTGTCTCTTACTGGCCCTGCAATCTTAGCTAAGTTTTCTTCCTCAGCATGCTCCTCTGAAAAATGGACATAGCAGCAGTGATAACACCCGCCTCTCAATATTGCAAGTTTAGCACAATTATATCAGAATAGCAATAATCATGATGAGAGCAATAATAAAAGTCACCACTTTGTATGTGGCAGGCACTGGGCCAAGCGCTCCGGGTGGAAGGGCTCATGCGCTCCTCATGGTAACCTGAGCGGAAGTATTGATGTTAGCCCCCGTTTGCAAATGGAAGGTCGAGCTGCTCTCGCAAGGACACCTCACAGGGCCCAGAATGACCGTGTGGAGGCTTCACCATCACCCAGCGAGGATATTCTGAAATGACAAGCCAGAGAACTGAGGCCCAGAAGGTGGAGCAATGTCCCTCAGGTACCAAGCACCGAAGTCCAAACACGAGCGTCCCCAGCTGACTTTTGTATTATTTAGGGTAATGCTAACAGTTCTGACAACCCCCGACCTTCTAGCAGTAGCACAATAGAAGTTCATGTCCATTAGAAACAAGAGACCTCAAAACACACTGTATTTAGGGCTCGCCTAACAAACTGGCGTGGGTGACTGTGTTTGGTGGGTGGCCCTCCTCCACTCGGTGATTCAGGGACTCAGGGTCTGTCCCAGTATCTCACTCTGCTCTCCCCTGCCCAGCTGAAGGCTGAGAAAAGATGATAGAGAACCCACGTGGACTCTTTAACGTCACTTACATTTCATTGGTAGCAACTGGTCACATGGACCCACCTAGACGCAAAGGACCCTGGGAAATGTAGTCCTGAGCTGGACAGCGGTTTTCCAGCGAGAACTCAGAGGCGCTCACATTTTGGTAGACAGCATACTGCTTCCGCTATTACATCTCACCCACTTTCACCTGCCAGAATCGCAAACACTTGAGGCAGAGGGGGTCATCATCTGGCCCTTCCCTAAAATAAAGCTAAAACACTGGAGTCACACATCAAGTTGTTTGGAGACCTGGATCGAGCCTCTCCTGGACTTTGCTGCAGGAATCGTGGAAGGTTCCAGAGTACTCCCTGAGAAGCAAGCTGAACTCCTCTCTCACAAATCATCTTCAGCATGGGTCCTGGAAGGTCCACCTTGTGTCTCTCTTCTGTGTAATGTTTTACATAATCCGGTTTTCCTTTTTAGAATTTCTCACGAAGATAATAATGAAGTGCATGCTTCCCACCTCTGCTGCACCTCTGCATTTCTTGGACCCAAATACTTCAGTGCGGGATTATCCTTTTTAATAGGAGAGCTGTAACTTGGAATGAGCATGGTAAGTACAAAACTCATATTTATTTGCAGAGAGAGGGAAGAGGGAAAACAATTAAACATCAACTTTAGAAACAAAGATACACGTGAGCACATGCATGACCAACTGAAGTGAGCTGCAGTGAAAGCATCATTTCATCAAAAAATAAGGATTTTTCTTTTTCACAATTAATATGCGGGGCTCATAGCTACTCATTGGATAAGAGCAGAAACTAGTCCAGAAAAATCTAAAATCTGTATGAGAGAGAGAGAGCACACACATAGTTAAGGTACTTATGGATATCTTAACATTCCCAAATTTTAGAGCTGGTTGCAAATTTAGAGATCATACCAACCATTACTCTCATTCTATACACGAGGACTCCAGGAGTCAGGGTTGTGACTCTCTTTCCAAAACTCTGTTCTCCTGCTCCTCTCTGGTTGGCTACCAGATCTATCTTTCTAAAGTAAATATCTGACAAGATGGCATCATTGCTTGAAACCCCTCAAATGGTCATCACCCGGCAGATGACTTCCTTCCATCAACCCAACCCCATCCCTACTGGCGCCTTCTCCTGTCACTCCCTGCCTCCCTGCTCTTGCTCTGCTGGCCTCATCCGTCTTGCGGGTCATGCCAACAGGGTGTCCCTGTGCCTGTTTTTCAATGATGCTGAGTCCTCCTTTGCTCAGACGTCAACAAAACTCCCTTTCCTGATGTCCTGCAATGCTCCTTGACTGACCTGGGCCCGGCACTTGCCACATGGTACGTGGAAGTAGCAGCTTGTGTATGTGAAGTTTGACTTGTCTTTTTAAGACTTGAAGGCTGCCCAGTGCTGTCTTTAAGTGATGAGCCCCTCACTGAGACTGTGAGCTCCCAGCAAATGCAGAGGCTGTGTTTTATTGTTTTACTGATTATTCTATTCTCTGGGTCTGGTGTAATGGATGTTCTTTAGCAGATGCTCCAAAAACACTTGTGTGACTGAAGTCCATGATCCGGACAAGGTACCTCCTTGTTAAGCCTAGAGTGCATGTTGAGTTCTCTTTGCTTGAATATCTGCAGGGCTGGCTCCCTCATTACCTTGCATTTGAAAGATCATTCATCAGAGTGGCTTTTCCTGACCTCCTCATCTAAAAAAAATGCCCATCACTCTCTGTATTAGTCAGGGTTCACCAGAGAAACAGAACCACTAGGATATGTATTATATATATATATATATGGAATGAGCTCATGTAATTATGGAAGCTGAGAAGTCCTGCGATGTGCTGTCTACAAGCTGTGGACCCAGGAAGGCTGGAGGTGTAGGTCCTGTCTGAGTCCAAAGGCTCGAGTACCAGGGAAGCTGGTGGTGTAAGTCTTAGTCCAAGTGCAGGAGAAAACTTCTGTCCCAGTTTGAAAACAATCAGGCAGAGAGGAAGAATTCTCCCTTCCTCCCACTTTTTGTTCTATTCAGACCCTCCATGGATTGGATGAAGCCCATCTGCACTGGGGAGGGCAGTCTGCTTTACCCCGTCTACCCATTCAAATACTAATCTCATCCCGAAACACCCTCACAGGCACACTCAGAAATCATCTTTAACCAAATATCTGGACACCATGTGACCCCATCAAGTAGACACATAGAATTAGCATCACATTTTCTATTCCTTTACTCTGCTTTGTTTTCTTTATAGTATTTATTGCCATCTAAAAGAGCAGACCTTTATTTCTTTGCTTATTTAGCATCCGTCTCTGCCCAGCACTGGAATGTACACACCAGCAGAGTGAGCCCCCAGTCCGGTCGGTGCTCACTCTTAAATCCCTCATGCCTGGAATCAGGCCGGCACGTAGCAGGTGGTCAAGCATATTTGTGCAAGGAAGGGATTTGTCAATCCTGCAAACAACAGGTGCTTTAACCCAGGACCCTCTCCCAGACCCCATCTCTTGTGATTTTCCCTTTGAAAAAAGAAAAAAAAGAGAGAGAGAGAAATGATCAAAACTCCAATGTCTTGGAAATACCAAAACAAGCAACAAACAAAAATAAGCAATCGAACCCAAACCTCCCCAAATCCCCCCGTGCTTCCTCAAAGTACAGCCAACATGGGTCCTTTGAAATCTTACTCGAGGGACACATGCTGGGAAAAGAAACAAGGGCGAAATGGCAGATTTCTCTGTTTAATTTTTATATACCAACTTGCTAGTTAACAGTGAGAACAATCAATAAACTTTAATAGAAGGCTATTACTTTAGGGTTGTAGTAAACTGAAGAATAAGAATAATAGTTTTTCAACCTTTTATCAGTCTGGGGAGCTAATTTAATATGCACGGAAAATACGTTACAATAATTTTTATAACTACGCAGTCCAGACCTCTCTAAAGATTTTCCAGGAAATAAGTAATGTGCAAAGAATCCAGCCCAAATATATAGTACAAAAGCTGGGCTGCACTGAGTGAGGGCAGCCCGGCTAATTCTATCAAGAATTGGATGTTTATATTAAAAATGCCACTGAATTCTAAACAGGCACTAGATGCTCATTGCTGATTTTTTTTAAGCCAGTCTTCGCTTAACAAAGTAGACTGATCATTCCCGTTTGGAATCATTCAGACTACAGACAAATATGCTAAAGCTTTAAGTATATAATTTTTAACCTCTTAGAAAGGTTGAATGATGTGTTCGAAAACTATTACTGCTCACAGCTCACATTCAATGCACCACAAAGGAGCTCCATTAATCCTAATTTAACATGCATCTGGTCACAATTTGGAAGAGGAAATAGGCCAAGAACTGAAGGAACAGCCTGTGTTCATGCACAAAAAGAAGGCTCCGAATCCACGTCAGGGGACTTTTCTGACTCCTGGACTTTCTCCGTGCTGAGCCCGCAGGACTGTTCCAGGGACAAGTGCACATTTTTACTCAGTTTGTCCTTCTCCTCCCCCATCCTGACCTTCCTTGGCCAGTTCTCCGTTCTGCTGAAAGAGCAGTCACTCTACAAGGCAGATCCTCTTGACTTTTCCCCTGGGACCGCCCCCCCCCCCAACCGGCCCACAAGAGAAAGTTCATGTTCAGTGCCCCAGAGAGCATGGAGACCAGGACTAGGGTGAGGCATTCTCCCCAGGTGCAAAATTCAAGAGGGTGACGAAAAACCCAGTCATCAAGATAAATACCATTTAATGCACAATTAAAAAAAAATCAAAATTAATGCTCCCCAAAAATCCACGAGGAACAAGAGAAAAATTTTAAATAAATATGGGATCCAACGTGCTGAGCTATCTCCAAGCTTGAGGCAAAAGGAAAAACCAGAAAGACTGATCTTGTAGGTAGGATCAAGTAAGAGTTTGATCTTTTGTTCATCAAGGACTTTTTTGCATTAAAATTATATTTCTCTTAATGACAGAGTTTTTTGATGCCATGGCAAAAATTCTGCATCAGAGCGGGTGCATGACTTGCCTCACCCTGGTCTCAGCCCGGCCAGCAGCAGACCTTGTAGCCTGTTCCCATCATCCTGCGTTCACTGGGTCCTGTGTGTGTCCCCTCCCTTACACCAGGAGGAGGGCTGTGACTCCTGTGGGGTTTGCACGCCACCCCCGCCCCGCCGTGCCCCTCTCCCTGGGGCTTTGCCCATTGTCCATCATACTGAGATGTGGGCACTGATTACGAATCCCAGTTGAACTAGGACATGCAGACTGCAGAGGGTGGCATTCAGAGTCACACTGCCACCAGCCCAGCCACGTGGCAGGTATTTCTCCCTCCCACTCCCCTTCGGAGCCACACTGGACTTTTCCGTTTCCTGATGCATCCCTGTATGCGGCTCGAGCTCTTTGCTTGCACTCTTTTCCAACTCTGCAATCCCCTCCCCCTTCTCCCCTGCCCCAGTGCCAGGGGGGGGCGCTGATGACCGGCAGCTTGAGTGCGCATCCCGATTCTGGCCTAGTAGTACACCTATGGCCTGGGGCGGGTTGCTCAGCCTCTTTGTGACTCTGTTTCCTCATCTATAAAATGAGACGAGGAGTGCCTTCCTGGTAGGGTTTTTGAGGGCTAAACAAATGATTGTATATAAAGCCTTTAGAACAAAGCAGGTGTATCATAAGCTAGAAGAATCATCCAGATACAGTGCAGTAGCTGGGGCTAGAAACAGTGGCCTCTCTCCTGCCTTGGTCTGCAGGGCGAGGAGAGGGCGTGCTTGCCCAGACCCAGACAGAACACTGCGAGGGAAGGGCTGTGGTTTCAGAGCCAACCTGGGGCACCCCAGGGAATAAATACACTGACCTCCTCCTTCTCTACCTCCTCCCTCCTCCACAGGACCAGGGGGCCCACTGAGGCAGTCCACAGAGGTTAGCCTCTGGGGGTCAGAGCAGGGTGAGGAAGGCTGGCTGGTGGATTGGGGGACCAAGAGGAAGAGAGCCAGTCACCTGGCCAGGACGTTATCCAGCCATATTCCAGGTAGGGCAACACCTTAGTCTCCTGTGTGGGGAACCAAAGGAATTCAAGTTCTTCTGAATCAGGGACCCTCTCTCCACAGCCTTGGACACGGGGCGGGCTACTTCGTTATTTGAGGAGGCTAGGGAAGATGTCTGCACTACCCTCCCCACCCTGGGGGTCTCTACAGCCCTGCTCGGGTTTCTGTGTTTTTCTTGAGGAAAAAACTCGCTCACTGGGGCAGGTTTCCCTAAAGCTCTCACAGTTCTGATGATAATAGGTTTGTGTATGCTACTGAATTAGTCTGTGCCCGTCCAACCATCTTTAGCTCACATTAATCACACCCTTTTACTCAAAACAGTACAACTCTGATCTAAACCAATTAAGCCTGCGCTGTTTAGACAAAGAGATTAATATAGCTCCGAAAAGCATAACCTTTGGCCATAGAGGTGTCTTAAGATAATGAGCTTGATTCAGTGGGTTGGCTTTGTGGAGAGGTATGTTTTGGAAGAAGATATCTATTTGCAGATTCTAAATCAGCAGGGAAAGAAGGGCACCCAGTCAAACAAGTTCTGGGTGTACACATACAGGTATAAAGGAGGTTAGGGGAGTCCGATTCAGAGCCCGTGATTTGGAAATGCAGATTACTCTTTCTCTTGGAAAATCCAGCTGACTCTGACAAAGGAACAAAATATAAAATAAAACCCAGCACAAAGTAATTACAGCTATAACACAGATCTAAAATACATAGCTTAGAAAAAACATTGCCCAATGTATAATCCTTTCTGCTCTTACAGAAATTGAGGGATGACTTCCCAGTGTGGATGTACAGAAAGGAACATTGGGCTTAGAGTCCTAAGTGCTAACCTGGGATTTGGGTTCAGTACTCAAGTACTGTTAGGTACTGCCCACTGCGTTCGATGCTGGGGATTGTTGGAGGAGTGGAACACGGTCCCTGCCTTCAAGCCACTGACCACCCAGTGGAGGACAGGGATCTTCAAACAAAAAGGTCAGGGAGGCTTTGGCCTAGGTGAGCACAGGGAAGCCTGGAGCCCACGGTCAAGAACCTGAGTCCACCATGGGGCTCCAGCCAAAGCTGCTGGGAGCAAGGAGCTCTGAGTTGAATCTCTGGAAGATCAATCTCTATGGCTCTTCCAGAAGACCTCCTGGCGGGAAAGTGCTGGAAGGAATCTAAGCAGGTGGAGATAAGTAGAGGCAAAGCTCTACAAGGGCAAAGCCATGGCAGAAGAGGACTAGCCATTGCTCCTGACATCTAGAGCATCCAGGGTGAGGCTGGAGATGATTGGAGGTGATGCTGGGGAGGCCAGAGCTTGGGGACCATGGTCCCCAAATTAAGGTGCTTGGAGATTATTTTCTAAACAGGACTATGCTAAGGGAATTCAACATAAGATCTGGTCAGCCTTATTTCTGGAAGATCACTTTGGTCACCACTGGTTGGCAGCGAAGCCCTAGTCAAGTTCTTTCCCTGGTCCGACCTCAGGTGTCTCATCCGTGCAATGGGTGTAGTTGATCCCATGGCCTCTCGGGTCCTGCCTAGCATGTATGAACTGCATCTTCATGTTCTTTATTTTCGCTGCTTTGATATCCTGGGCACTTGCTGACCGCGCAGAGACCACCCCTCCCAGGCCTAGCTGATTTTTAGAGAGGGCAAACAACTGCCCACAGAGCTTGCCTTTTATACACGAACCGACCAAGCCCAGACCGCAGATCGCCTCCGCCCAGGCTCTCAGGTGCCAGGTCATTACCCACCCCAGGGACAGGTGTCAGACACCTAAGGACAGCCCCTAAGCCCCAGAGCCTGCTGAAATTCTTCCAGCTGGCCAATCCTAAACCTGCTCCCCCTGCCTCACCCTTCCTTCCAGGGAAAGCACCGCCAAGGCTTTTGCTCACGTCCCCCACCCCCCAGCCTCCTGATAGACCCACGAGCTTCCCCTGCGGCCCCATGGCCTGCTGTGCCCCTCCTCTCGCGATCTGTGAATAAAACAAACTCTATCAACGACAGTTGTTTCCTCCTCTGTTGGCTTCCATAACACCTGAATAATAATCAAAACTGCATTTTAAAATACAGCAATATTTTTGGATGGAGAGTCCAAGCAAACCCCTGGCCAAGCGAGTGGGACTGATAGATACCCAGCCTTTGGTCATACCATGTCCCAGGAGACGGGTCCTGTGGTTCCAATCGGTACAGAAGTGTCTGGGGGCTGGCGCTAGCCCTGTCTTCTGTCGCTTCACCTCTGTGAACCTCAGCGCTCCCATTTACAAAATGTGGGTGTCCGGCTAAACGCCGTGTTTTCCAGGTTTGAGATTTTCTAACAGTAGAGAAACTCGCGGTGGGCCCTTAGACAAATCTGTCCCCGAGGTGCCCAGGTGTTGACCAAGCATAATTTCCCGGTCTCTATCCCTCTTGGTCCTGCTGACACAGAGTGGGAGACGCTATCTGTTGGTGCTTTGTAAACTGCGAAGTGCGGTGCTGACGGAGGCCTGCTATTAGCATTATTGTTGGCTATGAACTTGTCCCCGTCTGTAGGTGGGTAAGACTTTCAGGGCAACGGTATATGATTTAGCAAATTATCTCTTCAGCGTGCTAAAGAGTCCGCCAGGGGTTTGCTCACTGCAGGATGAGGGAACAATAAGGCCTCCCTATATTCAATAACAGTGGTTTAATTATCATGATTATCTCGCATTTGTATAAAGTCTTTGCTTTCAGGATCTCAAAGTACTTTATAAACATTAAGCCTCCTAGTCCCCCAGGGGAGACATTAAATTGATGCATGAGCTTGCAGGTCGCTCCTCTTCCTGGCTCAAAAGTGGTTTCCTCCCATCCAGGTGAGGCTAAAGGGTGATGTCAGCCTCCATTGTTGTACAGAGTTCAATGTCAGAGATTTAGGTCTGTGCGTTAGGGATCAAGGTGAAACAACTACCTTTATGGAGAGCCTGCTAAATGCCAGACCAGACCCTGGACCTGCATTAGGTCATGTTCCAGCAGTAATTACCAACCCCCCACCCGCCCTGCTTTACAGATAAGGAGACTGCAGCTCAGAGAGGTTCGTGTGCAGACCCAATGTCGCACAGCCAGGGAGAGTAGACGCAAGTAGGTACCATCTGGACACAGAGCTGCAAGTCTCTGTAAGGCAAAAATCACCACTCTTCTCACTGAACTCCGCTGCCCTCCACATCATGGCTGCTTCAGTTCTGCGTCCCTTCTTTTGTCCTTGTAGAGTCTGATGGCGTTCCTACAGCCTTGGCCTTGAGATTCAGCTGAGTAGAGTGGGAGATAATCACCTCTCCAAGAGTCGGTGGGGAGGAGGTCTGTGCTGATCCAGGCAGAGAAGCGCCCTGAATTCCATCAGCAAAGACCCTTACTCCCACCATGCTGACATTCTGCGGGGACGCAGGCGCCTGTATCTCAGTGGGATAGGAGGGGACGCCAAAGGATTTGAAGACATGTTTTCAAGCAGCTACCCGCCTGTTTGCAATCTCTCCTCATCACAGAGAGGACTGAGCCAGCACTGGGGGCTTGGGTCCCGTATCCCTGGAGGGGTCCAACCCAGTTTCAAGGCCCAGCCCAGGCACTTCCCAGCTGTGTGACGTGGGCCAGCCACTTTCTGAGCCTCAGTTTTCTCATCTGTAAAATGGGGAAAATGTGTGGGTCTTTTGAGAAGATTCAATGCAACGACATACCCAGAGCATCTGACATGGTGATAGTTGTCAACGTGCTGTGGTCATTGTTGCCATCACTTTCACCTGTGGGGTCATTCGAGTCCCTCGGAGGTCTACATGGAAGCTCCCTTGGACCCCACAGCCTGTCGCCTCGTTGCTCACGGGGCTGTCGACAGCCAGCAGGTGTACATTACGGAGGCATGCTTACGTTGAGGCTTTCATTCCAGGGTAACGATATCGGATGTGGGGTCTTACAGAGGGTCCTGGGTTTCGATGAGGTCATGAAAGTGGGCCTCACCATGGATTCCACGTCCTTATAAGAAGAGACACCAACGCACTTACTGATCCTCCCTCTCTACACCGTGTGAGGACACAGAAAGAAAGTTGCCTTCTGCGAACCAGAAAGAGCGCTCTCCCGGAACCCAACCCTACTGGAGCCCCGATCTTGGGCTTCCAGCCTCCGGAGCTGTGAGAAAATAAGTGTCTGTTGCTTAGGCTGTGCATTTTAGGGCACTTTGTTCTAGCAGCCCAAGTGGACTAAGGCAGAGGCCACACAAAGCCCTCTCATGAGCATTCACTCAAAGGAAATCAAGAGCCTGTCACATGGAAAGGCGTTCCTGATACTTTCTTCCGTGATCTTCTGTCTCTTCGTTCATCCACATAGTCTCTCTCACTAGATTATGAGTCCTGGAGGCCAGGCAATGTGTCCAATGGGTGCCTGAATTTGCAGAACCCCGATGTGGATCTAGCCCCTAGATGGTGGCCAGTAAGGATGTGATGGATGAATGCATGCACACACTCGTGGAGGGCTGGATGGATGGACAGCCTGATGGATTAGGATGGTTTCCTCTTTCCAGGTACAGGCAAGCTGCTGGTAATTTAAGCTCCTTTCTACACATTGGGCTTCCCCCCACCATTTTTGTCCTTTGTGTTGGAGGAAATGAACCTTATTTGTGATTTATATTTTGATAACCTTGCATGGATTATCTGAATTGCTGGAGGGCTGGAGGGGTTGACAAACTCAAAGGTGTCTTTTAGCACTAAGTCTATGTAATTACTGTTTTATTGGATCCTGTGATCTACTTCTGCAGCTAATGGGTTGCTTTTCGGATTAGCTGTATTTATCGATCTGCTCTAAAGATGTGATCGTCATCAGCGCCCTCCTGGAGGAACCGTGAATTCAGAACTCAGGCCTTTGGCAAGTGTGTCCATGCATCCGGTGGGCCGGTGGTGTAACGGGTATATGCATATATTGCGTTTTTTCATCAACATCCATTTTCTGCCATCGTGGTTTAAGTTAAGGGAGAATTCCATCCGGCAAAGTGATTAGCTGCAGGGGGCAAAAATTATTCCAGTGAATACTGTTTTTCCCTTTGACACAACTCCAAATTGATGTTTCCATCTCATTGTTTTTGTATTTGTTTTTTAACTTTATCTAAAGATTTTTTTAAAATGAGAATTATTTAACAAAAGGAAAACTCGAACCACTTTCTTATGTAAAGCTAATGTGACAATGCAAATGTCAACAAGGGGGCAAGATCTGTCTCAGGGAAATCTTGAAACCTCTAAGTGAAATTTGCATAAAATAGTTCTGGTATTATTATTCACTATTCTTCCCGTGACAGATATGTCAAGGCCTTGAAACCTAAAAGAACAATTATGCTATTGTATCTCTCGGAGGATTCAAGGGGTGTGTCTTTGGTGGAAAAAGTGCTATTAGAGCTTTGAAAGCAGTTAAAAGGCAGCCCAAGGGACTCTTTAGCTAGTCATTTTATAAAGAATGCCTCAGCTTTAAGTGTCTTAAAGTACGTTTATTCAACTCGTACTTTTGGCTTAAAAAAACCTACTAATAATTAATGGCTGTACTTTTTTTTTTTTTAAACGTTTGCATTAGCTATAAATAAAAACTCTTGATGAAGTTATCATTGATTAAGTTTAACTAGGATTCTTATGTGATGGGACCCAGATCTTTATCAAGCATCTTACAATGAATTACCTGTAAGCTTTTTTTTTTTTTTTTAATTTAGCTAACATTGCAAAAGTCTTTGCCATTGCCAATTATGGACCAAATCAGGAACTAATCAGTAAATCCTTTCCTTGCGCAAGCTGGCTTAACTTAACATGTCTGAACATTAAAAACTGAAGCATTGATAAGGCATGTCTCATTGCAGCTGGATGGGGTGCGGGAGGCAGTGATCCGACTTTAATTTCCTCTGAAACCTGCTGATTATGTTATTCTTGGGTTCGGCTGGGCTTCACTGGAAAAAGGCAATGCCAACTTTTGATGGGAATAGTTTTGAAATTGAAGAAAGACACAGAGAGGCACAAAAATGCCTCTGTCACGTAGGGTGATAAGAAAATGAATGAGCCAGGAAACTTTCAGTCAAAATGCTGCAAAGATTGCGGGGTCAGAGAAATTTTGATTCAAATGTGCAGGAACTAATATGCACAGGCATGGATGGGCGGTCTGTGTTTTTAGTAAGCTGTAACATAGTGCTCATTTTGTCTACTTCATAAAATCAAAAGACGATATTCGTTTATTTTCATCCACGCCTTCTTTCACTTCATATTTATTGAAAGGTGGGAGCGTCCCTTGAAACCATCTAGCTTGACCTGTAATTTTATGGATGAGCAAAGGAAGGTTCAGAATGGGGGGGGGGAAGCGAAAAAACAGTCCAGTCCTTCCATGATGAAGGGTGGAATAGAACTGTGGCAGGCTGCAATCGCCCCCAGTACCCGGACCCATCTTCCATAGTTGCAGAATTCTGGCTAGCAGAAGGGCACCATAAATCAAGAGCACATTTCCCATAATCCCATGCAAATATGGGCGGCCATATGATAACGTTCTGGCCAATGAGATGCAGCAAAAGTGGCTTGTGACACTCCTGGGCAACACCCCGTTCCTTTGTTCCTACTAGAACGGGGGCGGCCATGTTGGAAATGGCGGAATGTATGTTACCAGTAGCAAGAAGAGAAGAAACCTGAATTTCTGACCCCACGAGGTACGATACTGACCTTTGACCGCTGGCCACTGCCCCCTATACAGGAGGAATAAAGGTCTGTCTCGTGGGCCACCATAATTTTTGGTCTTATCCCTGGCATTCATGCTCTATCTTAAACCAACATAGGAACTACTAGGAGTATGCTTTAGGCTCCAGGCTGTGTGCTAAATGGGTTGTCAGGGTCATCCCATTCCATGCGTGATGGCATCACAGCTGGAATCCAGTTGTCTTGAGTACTCTGTTAGATTCTGTATCCCTGATGGACCGCTGTGTCATTCCCTGAAAAGTCTCAAGCCCCAGGCACAGAGTCTGACACTCAGAGGGTGCTCAATAAAGTTTTATAATAAATAAGTGGACAGAAGGCACCACGAAGAGAACAGGAGAAGCTGGATATACCACAGTGTGCCCTGGATGTACTCAGTGCAGATGCACAAGTCTAAGCTTGCAATTTTGGCCTGACCCCACATTACCGTGTATTGTTTGATGACAAAATGATCCATTTAAATCCCATGGATTTGTCTTTCTCTCTCTCTTTTTTCCCTTTCTGGTATTATATCTCAATGTGATATAAACAGAGCATAAATCTTGGCTCTTGCCAACTGCTGTTTAGTTGGAATTGCCTGTATTGTCTTGACATATGTTGGAGTCTTTAAATTAACACAGGAAAGAATTGATTTTAAAAATGGCATTTGCATTAAAGGTTATAAATGGGCAATTTGGGAAGCATGAAGATATGTATGGGAAGTTATGCACAAATATTACAGCGAGCATAGCAGTGGGGTTTTGACTCCATGAAATATACAGTCTTATATACCCTCTGGGGACATAATTTATGTTGCAGAAAGTGTGTTTGTGGCATAATTTACATAACCAAGGCACCAGGTAAGCCGTAAGGTCATCACCAATCTGGATAAGCCAAGGAATCTTGGATTCTTGGTGGATTTTAGGCACATTTTTGTTTGACATCTTGAATTTCCAAATACCTTTGTCAGAGTTTGGTGCAGAATTTATTTTTATGTGTCATTAGTGCCTGGCTCCTTTAAGGATCCCAGCTTAAATACATCACACACACTGTGCCCACAGAGAGGAAATTGCTGCTAGGTTCCCAGAATTATTAGATCAAAACCTAGACTACCTATCTTCAACTACTTGGCCCCTCCAATGCTCTCAACCCCCTTAGCTGTTGAGCTCTTGTCTTAACCTCTGCGTGTCTGCTGAAACCCACTGGCGGCTTGATTCCCCTTCTTCTGGCTCAAGAGTTCCACTGATTCTCGGCAACCAATTTTGTTATTCAATTATGCATCTGACCATTGACCACCCATCTGTCTCATATGTATTGTGCCAGCCAGGGGTCAAAGAGATGAAGAAGACCTCATCCCTGCCCTTAGAAGAGTTTAGTGAAAGACAGAGGTAAGGCAAGAGGTCATTGCAATACGATGCAGTATGCTGGTCAAGGAAAGTAAAGAAATCCTTGAAAGCCTAGCAGGACTGAGCCAGGGAAAGAGGGGGCAGCAGGAGTGAAGGCGAGAGAAAGGCTAGGAATTCTGGGTAGGACACTTGAGAAAAAGTTTCAAGAAAGTATCAGAACGTGATGAAAACGTCAGGAAGGAGACTTTTGAGGGAATACAAATACTGACACTGTCTCCAAATATTTAGCAAGCTGTGTGTGCTTTTATGCGTTACTATCATCGTCATTATTATTCTTGGTGGGTGTCTAGTACAAGAAACTCACATTTTCTGAGAAGAGCCCTGGTGGGTGTTCTGGGTGCCCAGAATGTTCCTCTCTGGCCATCTGTGGGTGGATATGGATATGAATCTGGCTGGGAGGGTGGGGGGCACATAAATTTAGTGATTTATGCCCACAGGTTAACTGATTTATTCCCTCCTTTTCTGATCATGCAACTCTAGAAACATGTTCCTATTTCAAAGAAATCATTAAATTAGAATGCAAACTACATGCCCAAGTAGAAACTTAATTCCCTTGATTCTTGCTACCCACCTCCCAAATAAAAGGGATTCCATTAGTTTTACCATAATAATAAGTACGCGCATTGAGAAGAACAAGGACCATAAACACTGACATAGCTTTGATGACTTGCTAAGTACCACTCCAAGGCTCAATTCATCTTCTGTAAAGCTCTAGGAGATTGCTGTCATTGTTATTCCCATTTTGCAGATGAGAAATGAGGTAGAAGGGGTAAGGCCATTTGCCCAGAATCACACAGTAATCGAGGGAGCTGGGATTTGAACACCGGCCCTCAGGGTTCAGAGGCAGGCTCTAATCTCCTCTGTGCTACTTCAGAGAGAGGCTCAACTCCACATCTCCTCTCCGTTGTACAGACTACGAAACTAAGCTCAACAACTTCAGATAATAACCAGCTGCTGGTCGTGCACTTGGAGTTAACGCATGCCTCCAGGTGGAGCCAGGACGATCCTCTTTCTCTTTTCTAGTTCCAGACTCCTTGCGATGCAAAATGCACATCATCACATCCATATTAATATTGCAAATTACCTGGACAGCTTTTATTTTAGGGAACGGGGAGATGGGCTCTTAAATTAGGTTGACATTTTCCACCTGAGAAGCTAGGGATGTGTCACTGTGTGGGCGTAGTCTGCCCCCTGCCATGCCCTCTCCTTCTCTGACTCATCTCTGTCTCTTTTTCTATTCTGAACCTCTTTATTCTCCCGGCCCCTCTCAACCACACGACTGCGAATACATCTGCCATCAGCCATTGCTTCCTTTCTCATTCCCCAATGTCCCCTGGACCCTGGGATGCTCCCCAAGCTCGGCTTCTGCTCATCTTCATTTTCAAAAGACTCATTCCCTCCAGCAGCAGCAGCGGCAGGAGCAGAAGCCTACAGAATCCTACCCAAGCTGTCCAAGTTAAACTTTGAGCAACTCTTGGGGTGCCTGGTGGTTCAGTCAGTTAAGCATCTGACTCTTGATTTCGGCTCAGGTCATGATCTCAGGGTCGTGATGTCAGGCTCCGCGCTCGGTAGGGAGTCTGCTTGAGACTCTCTCTCCCTCTCTCTCTGCTCCTTTCCCTGCTCACGTGTGCACTCTGTCTCTCTCTAAAATAAATAAATCTTTAAAAAAAGAGAAAGACAAACAAAACTGAGCAACTCCAGCCAGACGATGAAGAGTTCTGGCGTGATGGGAAATTGAAGCAATTGAGTGAAAGGAACTGAATGTAAAATTGCTAGGTGAATAAAAAATAGCAAAGTAGGGGGGACACGGGCAATCCATTGAGTCAAAGCATTCCAAAACAAGGTGGCAAAGATTTTTGATCAGATTTTAGGGAAAGAGATTTAACAATCTGGGGATACAGGATGAAAAAAGCAAGAATTCTCAGATTAGTAGCACCTGCACCATGCTTGGGTAGAGAAAGGGCTCACTGAGTGGGGAGACGTGGTTTCCAGGACACTTCCTGCTTCCACCTGGTTGTATAATCTATGTGGTTGCTATGTGGATCAGGCTAAGCGAATCCCTTCCCTTCCATGTGTCTCTTTTCTTACTTGTAAAATTATAGGATTAGATTAGGTGACCTTTGCAGACATTCTTAAATTCTATTATTTTCAGTTTCATTGGCTTTAAGAAAGCTCCTCCTCTTTGTAAGGATATTTGTATACAAAGGTTTTTTTTCATTTCTTAAAATTTATACTCAAAGTTAGAAGTTTACAATAAATTGGCAAGTGGAAAGAAGAAAGAAAAAACTCTGCAGAGACCCACCATGAATTGACGCATTTTAATCCAATCCTCTATCTGTAGAGCTCAGTTGTTTGGGAAGCTGCTTTAGGCACACAAAACCATGCGGTGTGTTTTTTGTATCCTGCCTTCTTCAGATTAACGTTCTATCATGTACAGCAGGTAAGTTTTTGCAAACTCTTCCTCTGCAGAGTTTTAAGATCGCAGAGCAGTCCGTCAGAAGGTGTGACATTAACCACTGGCTCATTTTCACAGAGATGAAATTTTTATGTAATTTCTTTTCCCCCTCCTTACCCCATTTTTACTTATCATATTGCTTCTGCACAGCCCCCTCACCCAGGAATGGGGCGAACTGGAAATAATAGTACATCCAGCTGTTGGGAGAAGTCAATGAAGAGAGTAGCTACTATGTGATGGGCAGAGTTCACAGCAGCAGTATTGACTCAGGGTGCATCCAGGGACTAGTCACTGGGGAGCTGCTGCAGTCCCAGGCCTGAAGGGACAAGGAGGAAACAGTGACCAGGGTTCAGAGGAAGTGAAAACCGCAGGAGGGGAGAGGGCACCCAGTAGGAGGGAGCCCCCCCGGTTGCAGTGTGTGCCCCTGGAATCCTTCATGAAGGTAACTCTTGCTTCTGTCCTGCCCACTCTGTCCACTGTGGCTCAAAACCAGCCCTAGGACTTATGACTTATTCAACAAATAATATTAAAACAAAGTAAAACAAAAAGCAAACTCAAAGACGAGGGCAGAGAACAGATGTGAATTCGATCCTTCCATTCCTCCAACCATCCCTCCTCCTTCCTTCACACAAGCCACTGCCTCTCTCTCCTCCTTATAGAATGGGGCAAGGGTTAAATGTGAAAACCGCTCTTGCAGACAGGGCCCCCCCGAAAGGCAACCTGGCATTTCTTAGAGACAGATTCTAAATGGAAAGCTGAAAGAGGAGCAACCATTCTCAATACGTAGCCCTGAACCACCTGCTCCAGCTGGGGAATCCTGGGCGGGAGCCCACCCTGCAACCAGTTCTCCCACTGCTCAAGCTTTTCCAGGGCAGCCAGTCTGCAAATCACTGAGCTGGAGACCCAAAGGAGAGAGGGCGATCCTCCAAGATGTATGTGGGGACCTCAAATGATTCCAGCGGGGTGAGCAACAATCCGAGTTGGCCCAAGAGGGAGTCCCCAGATTTGGGGCTTTTAGCGTTAAAACAGGGAAAGTTCCAGGCGAACGAGAAAGAGATGGTCACCCTGACTCCAGGTCTGCTCAGAGTAACAAAGCACAATATCATAAAGTCAGGGTGTTTTCTCTTTATCACATCTTTAGTGCACCTAGAGTCATCTTGGGACTTAACCTCTTGTGACCTTCACGAGACCCATGTGGAGTAAGGCATCATTGCCCGCATTTTCCAGGTGGGGAAACCAATGCCTACGGTGATGTCGGGACTCACCTGAAGGAGGGTTGGAACCGGGGCTTGTCCTCCCCCAGGTGGGCTCAAGCCCGATCCCAGCACCGCTGGCTAGTTTTCGAGAGATGGTTGTCAACTGAATGAGGTCTGTCTACACCAAACTGGGGATTTCTCTGGACTGCACATCAGAATTTCCAGACTGCCTGCAAATAGGAGGTGCTCAATAAATATTTGTTAGTTCAACAGATGAGGGAATAATAACTCAGTAAAGCCCCATTTAATATACAAATGGGTGGTTATTTTTCTATATCTGTCTCCCCACTCAGCTGCAAGCTCGGTGAGGGCAGGTATCATGTCTGCCTGTCTTCGTGGTTCCTGTACTTATAAGAATACTGGAGGCAGTGTGGTCACTCGATGCCTATTTGATGGATTTGCTGAGTTGAGGGCAAGGTGTGGTCATTAGGGGGAAGGGGATGATTTGGGGCCACTAGAGTTGACATATAACAGAAAATGCATGGGGCACCCTAACTTTAAGACCAGTCAGTACCTGAGAGATGAATCCCTAAAACATCTGGCTTTGAAGACCAATAGGGCCCACATCCATAAGAGCCACAGTGCTTTGGCCAACTGAAGAATGCCTCTTAAAGAATGCCCGCACAGAGACTCATCCACCCCAGGACCCTATGCAGAAGCAGACCTTTGAGAAGCATCCAAACTTCATGTGAATTAGACTTGTTTTCTAATTTTGAAGCACTGATCTGAGGGTAGGAGCCTAATTGGTCAGAGGCTGGGAGCCCCATCTTCCTGTACTCCCTCTTGCCAAATCCAGCAGGTGCCATCTTTTTTTCTTCCCTCTGCAGTGTGCCATCTTCATGCTCCAGCTGTCGGGCGCCATCTTGCGTACTCTTCCTCTGCCTTCCTTTTAAAAGGCACAGGCCCCATGGGTTTTTTCTTTCTATTTCCCTTTTCCCTTTTCTTTTTTTCTTTTTCTTCTCTTCTTTTTCCTTTCCTTTCCTTCCTTCTTCCTTTTTTTCATCAGGGGCCATCTGTACACTCCGCCTGCGACATCCCAGAGTGCCAGTATCTTCCAAAAGGGAGCTTCTACACATGTCTGGGACCCAGTTTTTACACTTGGTGCTCTGGTTTTTGCAGCTGCCACCCAGGGAACATCCCTTGATTGCCTGGTTCTAGAGGCCAGAGGGAGCTTGTGTTCCTAGGCCCCACGGGACGTAACAACTGGAAAGCGTTCTCAGGAGACAAGTGCCTGCAGGGCACTGCACACACAGACTGAGCCCTCCCCGCCAATCTTTCTGAGAAAGAGACCTGTGGTGTTGTCCAAGAGCGTTGGCCAGGCTTCCGGTTTGGCGCAGGTGTAGGAGCTTGCCGAGCTGCTCTCAGGGAATGGAGGTCGGTGCTGTCCCTGTGCTTCACTCTAGCTTGCCGATCGGCATATTCCAGATAAGAGCTTATACTCTGGTCTGGTACCTCAATTTTTATAGCTGCTGGCAGGGGACATCCCTACGTCACCTGACTCTGGTGACCCAACAGGGCTTATGCTTGAGGGTCCCCCAGGACTGTAACCAACAGAGAAAGAGTTCTTGAATAGCCACCACCCCCAGGGCACAGCGAGAGGCTGCAGACTCCGGAGCTCAGTCTTTCTGTGAAAAAGGCCTATTAGCTTATCATCAGAGCTACAGCCTGAGGGGCAGGCTTCTAATTAAACACACGTCTAAGGGCTGACGGTAAACCTTCCCTGAGGACTCAGAGGGCGGACCCTGTCTTTGCACTCTTCCTCTGCCGTGCTCCGGAGCACCAGCATCTCTCAGAGGGGAGCACTTACACCTGTCTGATACCCAGTTTTTATATCTAGTGCCCTGGTTCTTATGGCTGCTCTCCAAGCGATATTCCATGATCCCCTGGCTCTGCTCTTGTTCCTGGGTCCCCACGGGGCTATCATAATCAGAGACACCGGTCTTGGCAGGCTACCACCCCCAGGGCACTGCAAAGAGAGCACACTGAAACACCTCAGCCTTTCTGTGAAAGAGGCCTACTTGCTATTCTTGGGGCAGGCTTCAGTTCTGGGGCACATCTAGAGGCTAAGGAGGGGCTCTCAGGGAACATAGACTAGGGACACCATTTTTGGGCTCTCCCTCTGCCTCACTACAGGTCACCAGTACCTCCCCCCAAAAAGAAGCTCATCTGGAGCCCCAATTCTGTGGATTGCTGCACAGGGACCCTCCAGATCACTTGGCCCTAGAGGCCAGCAGGGTTTCTCTTTGCAATTCCATAGGACTGTATATGTTTGCATTCTTTAAAAGTTGCTGCCTTTAAAGGGTCAGGAATTTTTTTTTAAATTTTTTTATTGTTATGTTAATCCCCATACATTACATCATTAGTTTTAGATGTAGTGTTCCATGATTTATTGTTTGTGCATAACACCCAGTGCTCCATACAGAATGTGCCCTCCTCAATACCCATCACCAGGCTAACCCATCCTCCCACCCCCCTCCCCTCTAGAACCCTCAGTTTGTTTTTCAGAGTCCATCGTCTCTCATGGTTC
>NC_138377.1:6236118-6302942 GCF_054177405.1 Leptonychotes weddellii | reverse complement strand
ACTGTCGCCACTGATGGATGTCTGTGCCAGCCAAGCCTACTGGCTCTTCTCACTCTATTACTTTAATTCTCACAACTGTGTGAAGCAAGAATTCCTCCTATTATTACTATTGTGATTTTATAGATAAGGAAAACGGAAGTGCAGAGAAGGTAAGTGACTTTCCCAAGGTCAAGAGGTGGACTGAGGACTTGAACCCAGGATCAATAATAATCAGTGCTCATTACAGAAATTCTAACAATCCATTGTGTGTGTGTACCACAACCGGTCATAACTTAAATATTGTAGAGCCAGGATTCGAACTTCTGTCTCTCTGACTCCAAAGCCTGCAAAGAAAGTGAGACATAACTGCTTACTTTCTCTGTGGCCAGTTGCAGGGGACACACCATGGGGGCAGACTGAGCTTTTCTTCAGCCTAAAAATTCATACTGTTGAATTTTTTTGTCAAACTCCCATGGAAAGGAAGGGAGGGAAAAAACAAAATCTAAAAAAACCCCAACTATTTACATTTGGAGACGGAAGTCCCCTTGGACCACCAACATAAAATTCTCCCGAAGCCACTCTTGGCTAGGCGAGAATGGGGTTCTGCGTCACTAGACATAATGAGGACTCTGGTAGGCAGGATTCTAAGATGTCCATGGCATATACATCTTACATAAATGCCTTCCTCTGGAATGCGACAGAACTGTGCGTGCGATGGTTGTCACTCCCATGATGAGGTTACATGGCAAAGGTGAAGGGATTTTGCTGGTGTTATTAAGGTTTGCAATCAGTTGACTTTGAGTTAGTCAAAAGGGAAGTTATCCTGCTTTGGCCTGATCTGAGCAGGTCAGCTTTGAAAAGCAGAGAGATTCTCCTGTTTGCTTATTGCCATGCTGGGATAGGGACTGTAGAGGAAGGTATATGACAAGGATCTGGTAGAAGCCCCACAGACACAATGAACTGAATGTGGCCAAGACCCAGGAAGCTTGGAAGGGGACATAGCTCTGGCCAACACCTTGATTTCAACCTGCTGAGACTCTGAGAAAAGGACCCAGCTAACCCACCCCTAGGGGATGTGTGAGTAATTAATTTGGAGTGTTTTAAGCCTCTGAGTTTTTGGTAATTTGTTACACAACAGCAAAAAAGTGAGTCAGGGATGCATCAGTTAGTTGTTGATGCAACAATGCCAAGTAACAAGCAACCATAAAACCATATGGCTTACACTGCTCATGCATCTGTTGGCTGGGATGGCCCTGTTCCTTTCTTCCAGGACACGCATGGCCTTCTTGTGGTAGGGGCAGAAGAGTCAAAGGACAAGCAGAAACATGCCAGGTCTTTGAGACTCGGGCCCAGAACTCACATGCTGTCACTTCTGCCTCTACAGTCTTGGCCAAAGCAAATTTGATGGCCAAAACCCAAGTCAAAGGGTAAAGTCCACTCCATCCCTGACGAGGCCATAGAAGCGGGGAAGGTGAAGAATTGCCCCCAGCAACACAATCTAGCACAGTGAAGAAATGGCAAGGGCGACAGACATATTTATTGGTGGTGGTAAACGGGACAAACGGGCCCTCGACTTGCCCACTCAAACACTAAAGATGGTAAGAAACCATATTTTACTGAAGCAGGACTAAGTTAATACCCATGCAGTTCACCTGGAGGAGTTCCCTCTACTTCCTCGATAATCAAATTCTAATTGGTAATGGAACAAGGGAGTTTGACTTCTCAGGAGCATGAGTGCCATGCCATTTCTGTGAGTTGCATGTAGGTTCCATCACGCTTGCAGTCCGGGGAGGGTGCCTCCTTCAGGGACAGGGTTTGGGCTGCTCTCCAAATTCTGGGAGGCTACAGACCAAAGACCTCATGTCAGCCTCTATTCTGAGATCCCAGGATGAGGACAGGCAGGTTTGGGGTGGCTCATCCAAATAGCTTCTTTGTTGAAGCAGGATTGCACTCATTCAATCATTCATGGTTGCATGGAAATTTTTACCTAGCACATAGTATGTGTCAGGCCGTGTATTGGACCCCGGAGATGGAGATGCATTGTGAGGGTCCTTGAGGGATCGCAAGAGTACTGTTTCGGAGATGCCCTCTGAGCTTTCATTCTCTTTCTCTATTCTTCTCAGGAGAGTCTCACCTGTCCTGAGAGTCCTAGCCTGAGCAGACCACAGCACCCACAGGTGACAGCCTCCTGCCATCTTCCGATTGGCTGGGGCTGGCCCGCACGGGCCTGGATGCTGGCTCAGATGTCAGGTCCTCCAGGGGCCTCGAGGAGGAGGCAGGGTTCGCCCCAGAGTCTCTGGGCCTGGGTGTCAGCCAGTGAGATGTGAGGGCGGCTGGCTGTCCCTGCCCTGGTGCAGGGGAGTGTGTCGCCCCATCAGTCAAGGCCCCTTCATTTGTACCCTGTGATTACTTTTCTCTTAATTTGTCTTAAGTGTCTCTCTCTCTGACTGCTGATAGCTCAGTTTCTGCCAAGCAGGAAACAAGAGCCCGAAATGAACCCAGAACTTCTGCGATATAAGGCAGGAATTTAATTTAACAGGTGTCTGGAGAATCCTGACAGCAGGCCTAGGACTGGCCAGCCTCCGTCAAAGGTAGGGAAGCAGACTTCCTGGATTACATCGCTCTTGTCTCAGGGTTCCCTCTACCAAACAGCCGAAGTGTGGCCATGGGACTCCTGGGTTCTCCAGAGCACAGAAGAGATCAAGTTCATCATAAAAACAGCAGCAGCAAAGGATTGAGAAAGGCTGGGGAAGGTGAGTGAAAGAAACACGAGTTAATTCTGAGAAATGGCATCCCAGCTCCTTCCTGCCACAAGGGCTGTGTGCTTGCTGCTCTTGGGCTGGAACTCAGAGCCCTCGTCCCCACCCGCTGGATCTAAGCTCTAAATTCATCTCAACCACCCAATGACCTTACCAGCCGGCCTGGCCACACTCCCTGCAAACTCAACCGTCTCACTCTTACTTGTTTGCTTCTTTATTTTCTCTCTTTTTAGCACCCATGCTTAGAGGAGATACTCTGTAATTACCTACTGGGAGAAATGGTGAACATTCAGGTTTGCTTCCGGGGACTCGGAAGCCCCAGACCAGCCTTGGGCATTTTCTCATTTAATGTCTCAGCACCTACCTCTCTACTACACTCCTATACGTACAAGCATGCACGTGCGCATGCTTATGCACACACCCAGACCCACCCAACATGCACACAAACACATATACAAAAACATACGTGCACACTCACACATGTACATCAAACATGCATGCAAAGACACAACACACACATACAGACTCATACAAACACACAGAGACACACCAAACATATGCACTAATACACACACCAAATATGCACACAAACACATGCATGCAGATTCACACAAGTACATCAAACACACACACACACACACACACACGCTCATCCAGAGGAGGAAACTTCCCCACTTCAATCAGGAATTCTGTCAAGGAGCAATTTCTCCACGAGATGCGGAGTCTGGGAAGATGGTGGGTGGTGGGGTGGGGAAGGTGTCTTTCTTGCAAACCTAACAAGTCAAGTACACTTAGAGTCAGCTTCTCTAACTTCCCTGCCGCTAATGATAACCTAAAGAAGGTAGAAGTAAGACCCGCATTGAGTGCCAGGAGGCAGGACGGAAGCATGATGAACAAGAGTGTTTCAAATTAATGTCCGAGGCTTATAAGGGCCGTATGGATCTGTTTATCTGTCTTTCCAGCCTTATGATAGGCAGCTAGAGAGTCAAGACTGGAGCCTTTAACATCCCATTGTGTGTCCCGGAAAGGCTTCTGCCTGGTCATTGTGGCTTAATTACACCTTCTTTGTCTCCGAGTGACTTCGTGCAGGCCATAGAGGAGCCTTAAGGAACTCACCGGTGATGGAGGGGCCTGCCTTCATGACCGTCTGGCACGGCTCCTGCCGGGGCAGTCACTGCGAGGGGCAGCCGTGTAGACATAGGGCAGCAGGGAAGAGCCAGTGGGGTCAAATCTTCTTCTCAACTTGGCAGAAAAACCAGCATTCGTCGTTGTTTTGTTGGTTTTCAGAATGGCCTTTCTGGGTGCTTCTTTTCAGGATTTCCATTTCTTGTTGTATCTCAAAGTCTTTCCTGCGTGTACATGGCTTTCCTGGGTGGCAGGCTGGTGTCCAGAAGGAGGACTGAATGGGCACTCTGCGTCCCTGCCCTTGTCTCTGCCTCAGTTTCCCTAGCTAGGAAAGCAGGGTGGTGACCCCTAACCTGTCTTCCTTGTGGGCCTTTCGGATGACTGAATGATATCAGTGGTGTGAAAATGCTTTGCAAATCGTGAAGTAAGACGCTGCAGGTTAAAGTGTGATGAAGGTAAAAAACCCTGCGACCTTGGCAGTCAGTATGCGCCTGGGCGTTTATACTTACCCCCAGGGGAGCACACTCTTTTCCTGGTGCAAATTTCCTGGGGCTCTCCCACAAAGACTGCACACCTAGCTCCCTCTGATTGATTATACTCCATTGATTACGTGATATATCTTGCGTATTCATCTCCCTGTCCTCCCCAAAGGCAAGGGTTGAACCTCACTCACCCCTATATCCTCAGGGCCCAGCCGAGGGCCTGAAACTCACCATGTACACTGTGTTGGGCAGAATCGGCCCCTATAAGCCCCAAATTCACACCCTGAATCTCAGAACATGACTGTATCTAGAGATACGGTCTTCACAGAAGTATTTAAGATAAAATGAGGTCTTTGGGGTGGCCCCTAAAACCATAGGACCTTTGCTAGGAGCTGCACATCTTTTTCTCCTTCTAAGTGATGTCTTTTTTTTTTTTTTTAAAGATTTTATTTATTTATTTGACAGAGAGGGAGACACAGCGAAGAGCGAACACAAGCAGGGGGAGTGGGAGAGGGAGAAGCAGGCTTCCCGCGGAGCAGGGAGCCCGACGCGGGGCTCGATCCCAGGACCCTGGGATGGTGACCTGAGCCGAAGGCAGACGCTTAACGACTGAGCCACCCAGGCGCCTTTAAGTGATGTCTTTCATTTTATAGAGGAGGACACCGTGACGGGGAGTGATTCAGTCACTTCTCCAGGGAACTGTGAGTACCTTTGTCATTCTCCTCCTAGCACCACCTCCTACAGATGGCTGCCCCTCGTGTTTGGTCCTTCTGCTCCAAATGCAGCCCCGGGTTCTCCTCTCCAGTTCTTCCTGAAGGTGCCAAGCAGGCTCTGCCCCCAGGCCTTTGAACCTGCTCTTCCCTCTATTTGCATTTCTTTTCCTCTAGAGGGACATGTGGCTTCTCCCTTCGCTTCTTCTTTTCCTTACTGAAATGTCATCTCTCCGACGAGAGCTTTTGCAATCACTGCACACAGGAACTTACGTGCCACCATGGAAATCCTTAGGATTCCAGATCCCCTTCATGATTTATTTTCTTCCGTGTCATGTATCCTTGTGTGTCACGATGTACATAATCTTCCCACCACACACACCAAAACGAAGCCCCAACAAGACAGAGACTTTCTGTTTTGCGTTTCTTGCCGTCACACGGGATTGTGCAGAGGGTTAGGTGTGATCATAGGTTCAAACCCCTTTTTAAGTTGGTGCTGTGTGCTAGGAGGTGTGGCTATTTCCACGATCCCAACTTCCTCTGACCTCCCAACTCCTGCCGGAATCATCTGGACCATTCGGTTTGGCCTTTTAATTAGACACTATCTCATGTTACAACTTAAAGTGACCTAGTGTGATTTATTTACTTTCTTGACAAACATTTATTCAGCTCCTCAAAAATCCAAAATTGTTCCTTAAAAGCAGAGGATACATATCCCCTGGATGTCACCCGCTTTGTTTTAATCTCCCACCTGGTATCTGGGACAGTGCCCATGGTGTTTCAGTCCTTAGCGAAACAGACATCGACAAAAACAAGTCACCGAGTTATGCACATTTAGTAAGTTCAACTGGTACCAAATGCTTGTAGGTTAATGAATTAGGAACATCAGTTTCTTGGTGCAAATATGCTCCCAGCTTAGTTAAGAAGCTCTTCAGTTTGAATTTGTTTGGATGAAAACAAGACGATTCCAAATTTCTGTGTAAATCTGAAACCAGACAAGTTTCACACAGTTGCACATTTCAAAAAAAAAAAAAAAGTTCTGCTCCCGTTTGGTAAGTATTCTGTGTATCTGAAAGGAGAAAAAAAAATCCCCTCATAGTTTCCAATCGCAAAATGATTCTTTATTTCCTCTCCAAAACCCTTTATGTGCAGTGAGTTTGCGAGTGTAGACTAGCTTCCTGATATGTGTGCGCAACTCTGGGACGCCGAGAGTCACTTTTGTGACATGTCAGCTCCGAGAAACACTGTGGAACCTGTCAGAACATTCCGCCCCACATAAATACAAAATGCTCTTTCTTACCCATGTCACTAGGAACCTTTATTCGGGGCTTAAAACCCAGCCAGGCATCTATGAACCCGTATGTTCTGAGCTTTTTCTCTACACACACACACACACACACACACACACACACATCTTCATCTTTCTGTCATTCTCTGCATTAACCACATTCTTAGAACCTGGAGGTATGCCAATTTTTTTTTTTTTGAAAAAAAAATCAAAAGTTTTTCGGTAATTGAAATTCATGACAAATTACAGACAGTTTTTTCTTCCTTTTTCTTTTTCTTTTTTTTTTTTTTTAGAACAACGTGTTCTTAGAAAAGTATCTACTTACTGAAATGGGAAAACGTGGAAGTCGAGTGTACTCTAGGATGAGAGGTATGCAACGTGTCACGACCTCAGGGTCGCGCTGGGCTAAAGAGGACCAGTGTCTGGCCTCTAAGTCACGGGAAGACATGGGTCAGATGTCAAGGTGTGGCGTGGCTATAACAGAAAGCAGGTGGCCTTTTTGCTTGCCACCTGTGTGCTCTGCTGCTGATAGGAGGTCGACCCAGGTAGAACTGGTGGGAGTGAGCGTGGTTGAGGGGTCCTGGGTTTCAGCTGACTTATTTCAGCAATAAGATGTGTTCTGTTTACAGCCGATGTGTTGGCCTCTTCCATTCATCCCCGAGGCAAATTTCAAGAAAATCCTGCATTCTGATATAATCGATGGTATAATACCCAAGGAAAGGTTTTCTGTTTTTATTTTGGTTGAGCATTTGCTTTATGACTGATATTACTATTGCTTTTAATAAATGCTTTTGATACATCTTGTCCTGAGAAGAGATGTCTGTTTCTTTTCAAGGCCAAACCAAGAATGTAACTTTGGCTTATAATGGAGACCCTGGTATCTTCTAGCGACTGGTTAATTCATTACTACACAGCAGGATTTTAAAAGTGCCTACAGCCTGGCTTTTTTTTTTTTTTTTAAATATTTTATTTATTTATTTGACAGAGAGACACAGCGAGAGAGGGAATACAAGCAGGGGGAATAGGAGAGGGAGAAGCAGGCTTCCCGCAGAGCAGGGAGCCCGATGCGGGGCTCGATCCCAGGACCCCGGGATCATGACCTGAGCCGAAGGCAGACGCTTAACGACTGAGCCACCCAGGCGCCCCCAGCCTGGCTTTTTGGGATTAATATCTTTGCATGTATGTGTGTGTGTGTATGTCCCTGGGAGCATGTCTTTATCTCAACAATATCCTCATAGATATTACTTATACCTAATTGTCATGCTCATTTATTTTTTTAAATTTTAATTCCAGGATAGCTAACCTGTGGTTTTATATTAGTTTCAGATATTGTCATGCCCATTTAAATTTGTAGGTAAATATGTATAAGTTTTTTGGAAAAAATACGCTTTTTTCAGTTTTTAAATTTTTTTTGTCCAGACTTCCCCAAGAATATAGCAGAGTTCCAGTTATGCCACCTGGCATAACTGGGGTCAGGGTAAGGCAAGCGCCTCAGGTGAAGAATTTAAGGGAGAGCCAAAAGGAAGCCAAAATTTAAGGGAGAGCCAAAAATTCAGCCATCAGGAGAAATAAGCATTTAATGCAGTGTTTATTTTTTTATTTTTTTTATTTTTAAAGTTTTTGCTTATTTATTTGACAGACACAGCCAGAGAGGGAACACAAGCAGGGGGAGTGGGAGAGGGTGAAGTAGTCCTCCCCCGGAGCAGGGAGCCCGATGCGGGGCTCTATCCCAGGACCCTGGGATCATGACCTGAGCCCAAGGCAGATGCTTAACGACAGAGCCACCCAGGTGCCCCTAAATGCAGTGTTTAAAAAAAAATCAAAATTAATGCACAAAAATCCATGATGAACAAAATACCTACATTTTAAATAGAGACAGAACCTGTCCTATTCCCTGATACTAGGAAGATGAAATCCATATGCAGCCTTCTGATATCTCAAAGACTGTGTGTAGAAACACCTTGCAGGGAGACTATTATCACAGGTTTTTATTTTAGGATAAAATGTGACAAGCACAGGAGTTAGTTCTGAAAACCAGATTCCCTCCTCCTTGCTCTTGAGGTTACCAGATCAGAAGCGTGAGCCTTCTGGCTGAATCTGTTTTCCAGTCTCCTACAAATACTTTTTATTTCTTGAAGCATCTTGCAGGGGGAGCTAGGGAGTAACACACTGCTGGAAGACGCTCTTTATAAAGGGACTTTTTTTTGTTGATGCTGGATGTTGATAACAACTTTTGAGCAGGGCACAGAATGGGTGGATGGTTGGTAAAGGTCATTGTCAAGGACAGGGGATCAATTAGTATGCAGATCAGAGCCAGGGAGTTCAAAGGTATTGTTCCAATTCAATCACATTAGCCAGGGCAGAAATGAACAAACAGCATGACCTTAATCACCAAGACTTACCCATTCATTCTGGGGTGTGTGTGTGTGTGTGTGTGTAAGGGTCTGGCTGACTGTGTGAAGATATGAGAAAGCCGCCCCCCCTTTATTATTTGTGAAATATAATATATACATTTCCTTCCGTGTATATTTGGGGGATGATTTAACTGAAGGCGAACAAACTGGATCCGTTTTTCAATGCATGCCTTCACGCATCCCAGGCACATTAAAACGCCTTGGAAAAAAAAAATCTCACTCGTGTAATGCCAAGGTAAGTTTTTTTTTCCCCCGTACTTGCAGACAATCCTATTCAAAATGTGCACAATCCTTTCAAGTCCTCCAAGTGAGAGGACTTGAAATTCCACATTCTAAAATACAATCTCTGCAGCCTAAATATAGCTTTCAACTGTGTGGTTAGAGCTATCATGGAGATAAATGAGGAAATTTTGAATTTTTAAAACATCACAGGAAGAAGAATTTTTTTTCCTCTCTCTCTTCTCAAAGGAAAACCCAATTATTTTCCTGATTTGCCGGTGTTACACGTTGGAATGTGGGCAAACCAGTAGATGCCACGCATTCCCCGTGTCCTTAAAAACAGACAGCATGGGAGGATAGGAACACAGACGCATAATGTAAATAAGGTGCGCATTCCATCTATAATTATATCTACAGCACACATGAGATACTTTCATAGTTTGGGTGGAAATGAGGAACGACATGGGGATTAGCCTCTGACAAAATGTGACATTTAAACAGGTTCACCTGGTTCTGAAACACTTTGCCTTCCCTGTCGCTGTTTATCTGCGTTCACGTGTAAGTTTGCTGCATCAATTTGGATAAACATTTGCTAAACTCAACAATGACTTCCATTGGAGTGGATTGCCCCCGGAAGCTGGAGGCAGCACTCGGGAAGCTTGCTGGCACCATATCTTCATTTCCATCTCAAATCAAACATGATCGGTTAACTAAGCTTTCCCGAATCCAGTCTCTGCCCCCACTCTGGCCCTGGGAAGACAGTTAATCATAGCTCAGGAAGATGAAAGATGCGCAGGGAAACGCAACTCTTGCCTGCAAAGCTGCACCCCAGGGGGTCATGAATGCTGGGGGAGGAACCATGATTCCCCGATGCAGTAACATATTGAGACAATTTCGGCTTTACACTCACTATCAAGTAAATACAGGACATCTCACCCATGAAGGGTGATTATCGCTCCTGAAAGAAGGAAACGACTTTTATTAAAGTCTTGTTCTGGAGCAAAAGAAAGATCAGAATCATTATTGACAGACACAAACAATCTGGGGTCTTTCCTATAGAAATGTATTCCCTCTTAAAACTGTTTTGGCACTTGGGTTATTATTATTATTGTTATTATTATCATTAATTTGGGTCTGAAATGGACTGTTTCCAAAGCAGTTCTAGTAAGTGAAGATTTCACAAGACACTTGTCCCACAGCATCTCTCATCATATATTTTTAGTACTGTTTTTATCTGTAAGGCAGTTAAAGACATTTTAAAATGTAAATCTGCCGCCCAGTCCCATAAAAATATTCATCCGCTGTTTGGTATTTTATTTGAAAATATTAAGCCACTAAAAAAAAAGACCCTTAAAACTAACGTTTACATAATTATTCACAGAGGTACAGTTTCTTCTTTGATCCTACTATTGTGATGTTTTCTCTGAATCTTGGTCTAAGAAGGCATTTTCCGCTTTTTTTTTCTTTTCTCTAAACAAGCTCATAGATTCCGCACCCCCCCCCTCAAACGAGGACCGGAGTCCCCCGTACAAGATTAAGTAAGTCCTTACAGTGTTATAAAAGTGAGTGCTTCTTTCCTATAATAAAAGGTGTTTAAAAGGTTCGCTACAGCTTTAAACAGAATTACAATTTACTTCTTTCAAGTGTCCAGGCCATAAATTCTTCTCAATTCCCTCTCTCTCTCCTTGTCGGAATTAATGAGATCAGATCTGATCAGGGCGCTGATGTGTTCAGCGCCAAATCACACAACAGCGCGCGCACCGTAATGGAATTTGCATCTAATGCATACATAAATCAAACATCTTTCTGGACATTTTCATATGCATAATGTCATTTCATCCAGTTCTCTCTGTGCAGAGGGGGAGATTTTTCTCTCTGAGAGAATGACTTTCTTTAATGCTTTCATTTTATTTTCGCTGACTGCAGTCCCGGAGAATGCGCTCGGTCGGAGAATCTTTCGGGGCGCGGTTGACAGTTCCTTTTCCAAGAGGGGTCCTTCACATTTATCATGCCTCTTCCTCGGGGGCTTTGTTATGCAAATGTGGCTGAAATTGATAATTCCAAAGTGCTTCATTTCGGCTCCTCGGCGGTTGGAGATGGTAGATAAAAAGAAACTGACAAGACACACTGATTGCCCTCAATGCATGTAACTCTCTTGCTAACAAGGCTGGATATTGTTAAAAATTCCTATTGTTATGAGGGTGGCGCTCCCATTATGCAGGCCTTGCAAATTTCTGATTTGAATATTAACCCTTTAATCACCCTACCCCCGAAAGCCCCCTCCGAAAAAGAAATCAGTTGTCATCAAATGGCTTAAGGACCCCAAACATCAAATTATTCTTCTATTCTGGTGAACAGCTGGGGTACATTGAAAACACTTCATTAATCATTTGTTCCCAAGGTAAACTTTACATTTTCAAATGCAAAGAAAAGGGGTTATCTTAAGCAAAGGGGAAGCTCCCCCCCAATGCTAAGTAAAGATGTTGAGACTGCATCTCCTTGAGGGTGCACAAAAGGCTGGGAATTAATAATTGAGAACAACAGTTTGTAACAGGAACCTGGTCTCCCCCTTCCCATCTCCTGCAAAAGGGACTGTCAGTATTTTAACTTGTGCAAGCTCCTGGTTTTCTGTTCAGACCAAAGAAGGCCTCAGGGAGGGGACGTGTGTCTTCTGTCATCAGAGCAAAGTTTATTTTACCTGTCTGACCAGGCGCAGGAAAAAAAAAAAATCTCCAGGCGTTCTCCTCCCACTATGGGACGCGAAAATCTGAATACCATTTCCAGGGAGGAATTGCAAATCGAGGCAGCTCTGGGCATTAGCATACCAATAAGATGCTGGGAGCGTACTGGGTTTGTAAGGCCTCTTGTGGGCCGGGGGCTGTGGCAACCACAGGGGCTGAAATGCTGGGCCTTTAGGAAATGTGGCAATGGGACATTTCTGCTCAAAATGGAGGGGGGCCCTCCCAAGTACCAAGACCAGAAGCTGGACTCGAAGTCCTCCTGTTTCCAAACACACATACATACAATTACAATTTCCCCAGAAAGCGATCAGATCCATTCAAAGCTTCCCTGATTGAAAAACAGAAACTTAACAGGAATTCGCCTGTCAGCTAATTAAATTTTGGCTACTAGAATTTCTTAGCAGCTTTCCCATGGTTGCTGTGTCTCCAGAAACGTCCACCAGGTAATTGGCCTTGCTGTTAAACGTTGGAGCCATTTAGAATTCCATTTTCTTTGGGAAATGTTGCTAGTTTAGGGAAAGAAAACCTGCAGATTGGTGAGTTACACTAAAAAAATTCTTCCTCTCGAAATGAAGCCCCGGAGCTTGGAAAAGAAAGCATCTCAGGGCATAGAGGCTAGAATTACCCTGATAAAGCACCGTGCCCGGTGCCCATCAGAGGCGGCATCAAAGTTGTTCATCTCAGCTCCAGCAGTCTTGCAGAGAGGTACCTGCCAAATTACTGCTCATGAAAGGGACGCGGGGCACTACAGGCCCGTCTCACCCCTGGACTAAGGAGGTGACACAGGACAGGCGGAGGTTTGCAGCAGAGCCTCCCTCCTGCATGCACGCGCAAGCCGAGGAGCAGACACACATGCATGTACACGGAGACGCAAGAGCATGCACACTCCCCAGGATCATGCGGCCACGCAGGGACCCACAACACACAAGTAGGCAGGCCCTGAGGAGCCCTGGGCCCTCTCCCTGGCAGCCCTCCCCTGCCTGTCATCCAGGTGGGAAGGCAAATAAAACCACCGTCACAGCGCCCCTGCGTGCATTCTCTGTCCTGCCAGTGCGTTCTCCCCCCATCTCCTGAAAACATTAAACTAAATTTTAATGCCTTGTCATTTTGAGTAAAGCACCCCAGTCCCACCTATAAGAGATTAAAAAAAAAAAAAAACAAAAAAAACCCCCACCATATTGTTTACTGTAGAAGCAGATTTTGGTAAAGTGGTGAAATCAGAAGATCAAACTTGCATTTATAGTGTCCGTAGGGCCCACTCACTTGAGCGTCTCTTCTGCCTTAATTACATGTTTCTGTCAAGTCCTGATATTTATGCTAGCTGTTATTAATATCAGGAGCGCGGCCACATTTGTGTAATTAAGATTGCAGCCCGCATTCCCTAAACTTAGTGTGAGTCATTAAATCAGCAGGTTATAGTCAAAGTTGCAGTCAAAACAATGCCTATTCATTAATATCTGTTATGCTAATCAGCACCGATAATCGTGGGGGTAGCTGAACCCGCACCATCCAATCCCTGCCCCCCAAAGGATCAACTGGATTTTAAAAGCTTACACTTTCCTAGGAAAAGAGAAGCCTTATCTTTAGTTTCACAAGAAGCTTTTAGGATGCAAGATTTAAAGATGCGCCTGTATGCATTTAATGTCTACTTTATTTTCAATTACACTTTGCAGTGAATCTGAATACCTCACGTTATCTATAGATTGCATGATATCGTTGGGCCCTTGAAAGCGAGTTTTTCTGAGTCTATTTGATTTGAGAGTATTCTTTTCATCTATTGGCAGAGGGGTTCTCTCCACCTTCCTCCTCCCGCCCTCCCCCAACCCCACTTTCTTTTTTAATAAGAGAACTTGGTCGTTGATTTCCATCCATGCACTGACTAACTCCCAGCAGGCACAGGGGGGTAGTGACCCAGGGAGGGGGGACGTGGGCACCGACCCGGACCCCTCCGCATGCACCCCGGGTCTGCAGATGCCTCTGCCAGGGTGAGGGGCCGAGATGCTGCTTTGTGTGCACAGAGGAAAGGTGTAGGAATGTCCTTGCTCGCTGGCATTTAATTTACCAGTTGCCTCTGAGCTGGGGCTTTGGCACATTCCGCTGGAATCTGAAAGACAGCCTGTCATACCGAGGGCCTGCTGCCGACTGCTGAAATTGAGAAACTTGGCAGATATGCAAACAGTAACTGGGTTTGAGTTGTTTTGATTACAAGTTAAACAGAGAGTCATTGGCAGGGCCAACATATATCTGCCGAGGTTCTCACTCCTCCCTCGTTCTCTTTCTTTTTTCTTCCTCTTGGCAAAACGCGTGGACGCGGCTGGTAATTTCTGCAGAATCCGATAACACCTTGGCTTTGCAGAGCTGGGGTTTTGTGGGAAGAGGAGAAAGGGTCAGTTTCTCCCTTTGGACTCACTTTCCGTTGTGTTTCGAATGGGGTTAATAACGTGAAATGCCGTCCTGGATTCAAAGCCTATCTAGCTGCACATTGAGAATTTCCCCTCCTGGTGGTCTTCGGTGACAGAGTCCCGGATTTCTGAACCTCGCGTTATTTAGAGACGCATGGAGGTTATTTTTTATTTTTATTTTTTTAAGATTTAAAGAATATTTGAGAGGCCTTTTACAAATAAGCCATGCTTTGAATGCTCTCCCAGAGAGAAACGGAGAAGGGGAGCAGTCTGCTTCCATCCTTTCTCCCTTGCATTCGGTCAAGGTTGGGACCCTCAGCCCCTCTCCGCCCCGAGATTCCCAGTGAGTCTGGGCCAGTGAACATTTATTCTCATGGGCCTTCTTGCCTCCCTGGTACGTGGGGGCAAAAAAAGGAAGAAAAGTAAGAAATCTCAAATGACATTATGGAGGTGAAGAAAAGGCATTTTCATTGTATAGCCCATTTTCAAAGGCCTCTGTCCATTTCAGCCGGACGTTTGCATGACACTCTATCCTGGACGGAGGTGGCAAATTTAGGGCAGTTTTAGGGCAAAACAATGTTCATTCTGGAGGGAGGACAAGGACGACATCTAATTGTTGCGGCCATTGTCTCGGGCTGGCTGGCTGGAGGCAGATTTCCGAGAGGCTGTTTCACGTGGCAGCAAACACATTTCATTTACAGAAATGAGACTCTTTTTTTTCCCCCCACAAGTGGAAAGCTGAAACTCTGAACACTGTGATAGAGTTCTTGGAAAGAGCCCAAATATATCGAATCGGACTTTTTTTTTTAAATCCACCAATTTGACCATAAAAAAAAAAAAACTTTATTGAAAAACATAAAAAAACCCCAAAACAACAACCGAACAACACCGGGCTCAGTAATGTGTCTCTACAGAAACTGCCCTCTGAAAGGACCTCATTTGGACAAAGTTAATTACCGCACAATAATTGCATTTGAAATCCAGTTTCTTTCTAGATGCAGTAAATTGTAAAGCTCATGATTAGGGAAAAAAGTAAGTTCCTGGGCGCACAACTTGTTAATTGCCTTTGTCAGAAACTGGCGGCCCACGACTTCCTCTCCTCTTTGAGACGGTGAATTTCCTGAGTAGGTAGGAACACAGGCCCTGCACACAGAGGGGAGCTCGAAGCTTCTGGCTCTGGAGAGCTGAGAACAGCATGCATTCCGGGGAGGCCAGGTAGGTTCCCAGTGTCATGGAGCAGCCCTCTTCCCGCGCCATCAAGGGGAAGGACAGTCACACTGAGTCCTGTCACCTCTTCGCCACTTTTCCATAAATGCTGTACTTTAATTTCTCTGAACTCTGTGCGTTAGCTATAAGTGATGGTTCTGTTACTTGCTCTAAAATTTTTTATTTGCCATCTTAACCATTGTTACGTGTGTCATCCAAGGTCATTCCTCGCATTCACGATCTTGTACCACCACCATTACTATCTATTTCTAGAATTGTCATCACCCCAAACAAATTCTGTAGCCCGGTAAGCAATAAATCCCCATTTCCATTTCCCCTCCCCCTCTAGCAACCTCTGGTCTACTTTCTGTCTCTGAATTGGCCTATTTTAGATATTTCCTATGAGTGGAACCATACAGGATGTGTCCTTTTGTGTCTGGTTTATCCTACTTAGCATCATGTTTTCAAGCCTCATCCACGCTGTTGCTTCTACTGAAACTTGATTCATTTGTATGGTTGAATAATATTCCGTTGTATACATAGACCACATTCTGTTTATCTCTTCATCCCTGGATGGGCACTTGGGTCATTTCCACCTTTTGGCTCTTGTAAACAATGCTGCTAGGAACATGGGTGTACGAGAATCTGTTTGTGTCCCTGTTCCATTCTTTGGGGCATATACAAAGGAGTGGAGTTTCTGAGTCATAGAGTAATTCTAGGTTTAACTTTTTGAGGAACCTGGTGGTCCTGTTTTACATGAAACCACACTGGGGGGGGGGTCGCTGGGAGAGGTTAAGTGACTTGTTTATTACATGTAAGTAGCCAATTGCAGAGCTCCAATTTCAACTGGAGTCTGTCTGACCTGGGAGCTAAGATTCTTTCCCTCTGCCATATTTTCTCCTCTCAATTTCGAGGTGGGAAGCTTGCCTCCGAGGCAGCTGTCTTGTGATTGTCACATCACTGGGCAATCAATCTTGTCCCCCTGGGCATATCTAGCCCAATTCAGGCAAGCCACCAGACCTCCCCAAGCCTCCAGTCATCCTTTAAAGGGGGATGAACACGCTGTACCAATAGGGTGATATTGGTATGTACAGACTGGTGCAGCATGTGCCAAGTTTAAATAAGTGGTACAGGGGGGACCAGAGTGATATCATTTATTTTTGACAGTGGAAGGGACATATAAGTTCTGGTGACCTAAAATGATTTGGGGGATTTCCAACTTTTTCCCGCTCTTCCTCTGGATTTCTGATGCTATTTCTTTCTAATGAGCACAAATCGCAGGTGTTTCTAAAAGATCCCTTGTTCAGTTCTTGCTGTGTTTTCTGTGTTGGGCTAGAGAGATCCAAGTTCTCAGCATCATGGATCTGTGTATATGAACAACTAGAGACCATGCATTTTATAATTAATGTCCTAAGTGCTTAAAAGTTATTTCTGTGCTGATTTAACATGGAAAGCGTCCAGGTAGATTAATTTTATGGGCTCTTTTTATGGGGGTAACATTTCAAAAGCCTGCTTCTGGATCACTTTCATCCGATTTCATTGGCACCTTTGTCTTAATCATTCACTGATTTAAAGCAGGAATTCGATCTAATTTTTAAAAATTCTACTGTAATATCTTGTGAAATTGATCTGACTTTTTTTTTTCAAGTTAGGATTTTGTACTATTGCCATTTTCAGCATTTTTAAATCTGTATTAGCCAGGGTAAAATTAAAAATTTTTTGACTCCTCACCCAAAACACTCAGAAATGCTATTAAAATATATTGGATCTACCGAATCCATTCTTTTCAGAAAGTAAAATGAAACAGCCCATTTTCACATGAAGCGATATTAAAAGTTGCGAATCATTTGAAGTTTCCATCCCGCTTTGAGGCTGAGAACTTTTCCGTTTTTTGAGACCAAAAGCCTGTCTGTTCAAGGTCAATTTCCTTCACTTCTGGTAACCTTTCTTGTTAGACAGCACATTCAAATCATTCTTTTTTCAGGTTTGTTGTTATTTTCTAGATTATTATTATTTTTTTCCAGTTTCTTCTCTCCGTGGCCCTTGCCCCAACCAAAATGAATTCCCAACATCCTTCTAGGCTTATCGACTTGTACCCATTTGCCTGGGGCCTGGGAACAGCTCGGGTACTGGAGGTGCCATGTCTGAGAACCCCCTAGATCCCAGGCAAACAGGGACGGTTGTCTTCTCTGTCACTCTCTCTTCCCAACACTTAAACACATGAATTATTACTCCAGGATTCATTTGTAAGCAGGGTTACTGATATGTCAATGGATTGGTTCAGCTGTCTATGAGTGCAACACATTATTTCTACTGTAGTCACAGCTCCTGCCATCATGGCTCTGATATATGAAGAACACTGTGGACTTTGTGTTATTGATTTGTTTGCCTTTGTGTGTGTATTAGTGCATTAAAGAGCCTACATATTGCAATGTGCTTGTACAATAGTGTGCGTTTGTGTGTGAGGTGCAGTTTTTGCATTATGGAAACACATTATCGAGTACGCGAGCAGGACGCTGCGTGGAAATGAAATGCTGTACATTCTGTTGATCCCACTCTCAAAGTCTCAATGCCTTGCCTGTTGAACACTTTTCCTTTTTTCTTTAAATATGCCAAAGAAGCCAGTCTGTATTATGGACTAATGGTCAGCAAAACTGCTTTTTTGCAAAGTGAAGGCCATTTAAGGCTTCATAAAATCCGATAAATCGGTATTCGAAATACATAGATATTTACATGTCTATCAACTTACTTGTTATAGCTCTGTAAAAAATATTTACCAAGGGTGTGAAATTTCTCCCCTTTGAAAAATATTAAAACATTTTGATTTGAAAAAGTGGGTTCCCAATTATGATAGTACAAAACAAAACAAAACAAAACAAGAAAGCCACCTTTAACTACCCAGGCTCCTGCAATCAAGAAGTACACTGGGAGAAAAAGACAGAGAGATACAAAGTGTAAAAGAATGATGATTTCCTTAGTGGCCATAAAACTGCATGAATTAGGGGTATGTACATTCTGAGTGATTTATAACACTTGAAATTTATTTTAAAAATGGTTTCATGTAAGAAAATAACAAAAGCTGGTTGTTATTCATAGAATGGATAAAAGAACATGAATCTAAATATGGATCCGAACAGCTGTCTCTTAAAAGGATCTTATTATACCATTTATTTAAATTATTTCCTTAAATTTTTCTTTTAGACGGTGCACTTAATCCTGCAAAGTGGCATTATATATTTGTTTATATTTTAACTTCATCACTATTCTCCTTCTTCACAGTTTCTCTGTTGGTATAACTCTTGGTCTCAACTTATCAATAAGGCATTTAAAAACTGCACTTACTTTTTGCTTGCCTTATATTATTAACTCTTTGTAACAAGTACGAAGCCCATCAATTTAAAAGGGATTTGTTATTCTGAGGCTAAAAATACCTTGTTAAATTGCATAAACTTAGCAATTATATATTTTTCCCCAAATGAAAAAAAAATCAGAATTTATTAGAAAGCCAGCCTAAATGGATGTCACCTTTGGTTTTTAAAAGCATTAAAATTGGCTTTAATGCCTCTCCAACTCATTTAACATTTATGTACACATGTAAGCTGAACCGTTAGAAAGCAATAGAACACCTTGTTATAAAATACACTTTTCATCATTATGATAAGAAATAAAAGCAAGCACCCTATTTGGAATATTAACTCATGTAGAACAGAGAGAGTGGTATATTTTTCATGAATTAAAAACAGAATCAAGTAAAATCAGTTCACTTCCAGCTACCTTCTAGATTTGAAAGCCAAATGTCGTTGATACCTACAGAAAGAACTCCTCCTGTGGGCTAACAAGAGGTTCCAAACCGACAGCTGACAAGTATCCTCCGGATTTCTTTTGACTCACGTGTTGGCAAACCTCAGGCTAGTCCGATTTTATTTCCAATGCGCGGAAGAGCGCCCCCGGGGGTTTGGCCCTGGGTTATATCCCCAACTCTCTTTAATTTCCTTTTAAAAAGATTCATCTCATTTACGCCTTTCTTCATCTGTAAAATGGGACTGCTCAGGCAGTGGGTCAATAACATGTATGCCCATTTCAATTATGCAGACCTAGATAATTTCACTTAAAGTACGAGTAAGGTTCACTACGTCTTAATTTGAGATCATTGAATCAGGAAAAAAAAAATGTACATTTTGAAATGTGAAGAAGTAGAGGATTTTACATTTGTCCTGTCAAGAGAATTGTACACCATGCAGACGCCTCGGTTATATCATGCCCCCTTCTTAATCTGGAAAAAAGACATGCCTGTCATCCTTTGTCAGCGTTACCCGTATGATGTGAGTTTTGAATTAGGTAAGTTCATCAGGAATGGGGACCTTCAGAAATTCCTTGGGGAAGGTGGGCACTTCCCATATTGGCAAGAATGTCTATGAAATGGTTTATATGATGGCTGGCACGTGGTAGGACCACAGGTGGCCAGCATTTCCCATGGGCTAGCTGAGCAGCACCCTTAGGAATCCGTGTACTGGCTTCCTGTGGGGGCCGTGGGCTTTCCCTCCTCCTCAGGCAGGCTTGTAAATTCTGTTTCATTTCACAGGACAGGAATCCTGCTGTTTATTTAGGCGACGGGTGTAGAAGCAGAGTGTAAAGAACTCGATGCTTTCTGTAGTGAGCCAGAATGCATGCTTATTCTCCATCTCATTCTAGTTATTTCTATGGCGACCTGACCTTGGTGACTGATCAGAAAAAAAGAGTCTTAAATTTAAAAATGATTGTTTTCCAAAGTCTGCCTTTGAACTTCTTTTCTAAGTGAATATATGGTTTGTTGTGCCTTTCCCAGAAACAGCACAAATAAAAGCAAATTTCTTCCAGTTGGGAAGGGGGATAGGAATTTCAGTTACACGAAAGATCATTAGCTGATACTGTAAGATTAGACCCAATCGGTTGGAATTTGGGGGAAAGCCTTAGAGAAGTAAGACATATTTCCAGAATCAAATTTCATAATATGACTTTCTTCATCCTGTACTAGTACCTGAAAAACGGTACTGAGATTTCTGGTGTGAGATTTGGAATAGATCTATGTGCTGATTCTATCTCTAGATTTTTAGGCAAGAACATACTGAACCTGAAAATTTCAGGGTTAATTATGTCAGAAGGCTGAGGCTGGGTTGGAGGGAGTGAGGGCTTTTGCAACAAAAATAGGTGAAAAAAACTGTAGTCACACTTCTGAGGGGATATGTTGTCTGTGTGATGTATGTTTTGGGAAAGAGAGAGAGACAGAGACAGAGAGAGACAGAGACAACACTCCAGACCTCGAGAATCAAATTGTTTTCAAATTTGTGCACCGCAAATATTCCTTATTGTAAAAAATGTTTCTGGGCTCTGCCTGATGTTGACATGAGTTTCTTCTTGTTACTATAATCCTTGTCTTCATCTATGATGCGTTAGATTATGTTGGAATGTGAATGCTTGGTTTACCACAGGAAAAATACTTGGAAAGTATTTATAAAGTAAATAAGCTTTAATTAAATATCATTGTCAAGCATTAATCATTATAGCGCTGCTCCCTATGGAAATAAGGGTGGGTATTCAATTTGTTTTGATTATGTATGAATTTTAACAAAATCCCTGTTTGTCTTATTGCTGTGCTCCTCACAACGAGCCTTCATGTGTCTCACTCTGGGAACCGGTGAGATTCAGAATGTTTCAGTCCGTTTTTATTGTGTACAGTGTAGTGATAAATATTTTGGGAAAGAGAAAGAACATCCATACATAGCACCACCGTCAGGTATGGAGGGAGGGTCTGCCTGGGTCAGTCCACACTTCCTCAAGTGCATGTGCTAATATTTTTATTCCAAGCAGTGAGATCGGGAAATTTTCATCAGAATAGGACTATGTCAGTTGGCACTGAAAGCCAGAATCTTTTTTTGGGAACTCAGATCTACCTGAACTTCCTGCAAAATTGTTGGTTGCAAACGGCCATCAGTTGTAGACAAATTCGGATTTCCCCGGTGAACAGCGGGTCACGTCCTCCCTCATACGTCCACTGTGTTTGCTGTCCCCCTCCCACCCAAGAATGTTTTTGAAGGAACATTCCGTGCTGAAAAGCCCCTTCAAATCTATTGCTAGTGGAAGCGAGGGTAGAGTGTGAAGGGGCCATGGGGAAAAGGGAAGGATGTTAGCGTTTTTAAAGCTCCTACTATGTGCTGGGACTTCATTTGTGTGCTCCCACCTGATGCTCATGGCAGAATGGCAAGTATCTGCATGTTTTCCAGGTCCTGGACAGAAGAAGGAAGTGTTAGGGACACATTCAAGGTTGCATAGCTGTTAAGTGGGGTTCCTGGAGGAGGACTGTAAGTCTGGGCTCCACACCAATGCTCTTTGCACTAAAGCATCTGCTTTCATTTTTAAAACAATTGTGACTGGTTCGGAATTTAGCTAAGTGAAGGCAATGATGAAAAACAGCTTAAAATTGATTAAACAGCAGACACCTATCAGACATAAAGGGGATAATCCACGTAGTAAGGGTATTGTCACCTTGTGAGGGTTGCAGTTTGCCTTGACCACTGACTCCATCCACCGAACGCCCAAAGGTCAGGGAGGCACCTGCCACAGGAGGAGCCTTATACTAGGTTCTCCAAAAGGGCAGGGGGACCTGGGTGATCAGGGAAGGAAAGTCAGCGACCTCTTGTTAGAGCAAGCTGGCACATTCATTCATCGATCCATCCATTCATCAAGGACTTACTGCACACCCAGCACTGTTGCTACGTGGTGAGGACACAGTGGGACATGGGATGCCCTGGGCCCTTTTCCCAGAGCCATGAGAGAAATCTGCAGTAGCCCCATGTGTTTGTGCTTGGACCACCTGGGTTGGCGGTGAATCCTACCCCATGTTGCTCCCCTGGGAATTTCTTTCTCTACAATTATTTCTTACTTCAACAATAAAGACAAAATCAGGGCAAGATCTATGGACGTATTTCTTTTCTGTTTGCAAGCAGGCCTAACCCTGTATTAATTAGTTGCAGAGCTGAGTTGATTGCCAATGTGTGTGGACATTTTCATAAATGCTGGTTGATATTCATGATTTTTTTAAGGCTCAACTCAGAATGGCCTGAAACTTGGTTTTTCTATTCTTTTTAAGGAGATCTTGACTGTTCCCTCCTGTGGGTTCCTGAGCACCTCAAAACCTTCTGTAGCCTCCCTTGTCTTATTTTCTGATAAGTGGCTATATTTCCTCTTTCTTTGCTTGAGGACAGGAACTTTTTATTGATCCTGAGTCCTTGGCAGAGCAGGAAGACTTTGAAAAGTATTTGTCTAATTGAGTAGAATTGAATCTGACCAAAGAGAAGCCCCATTTTCCTGCTTGCCCAGTAGAATTTCACCTGGCACCTTTCGTCAATCGTTAGTCATTGACACACATCTGCTGAGCATGCGCCGGGCCCTGTGCTGGGTAGAGTGAAAAAAAAAAATTGAATGTAGCAGCCCCTCCCTTCCATAAGCTTCAATCCAGAGGCCAATGAGTGTGCTAACAGTGGTTTTTGTTCTTTTTGTGTTTGTCCTTTTGGTGATGGTGTTCCTTTTCTTTAATGTTCACCTCTTCCAGAGAGGGTATTCTGGACATATCCTAGTTCCAAGATGTCACAGAAAGGGGACTTAGAAAATACACAGTGGAGCAGCTGCTGAAGAGCTTCTCTAGCATCGTTATGTGCCCTGAACTGTTCTGGCTGCGTGATGTGTGTCTTAGTCGGTTCCAGCTGCGTAACAAAATACCGTGGCCTGGGTGGCTTAACACTGGGCACTTACCTTCTCATAGTCCTGGAGCCTACAAGTCTGTGATCAAGGTGTTGGAAAATTCCTGGCTTGGGGACTGCACCCTCTCACCGTGTCATTGCATGGCCTTTCCTTTCTGTGTGTGGAGAGAATGTGAGCGGGAGTGAACAGTTTCCAGTGTCTCTTCCTCTTGAGAAGAACATCAGCCCTATTGGATCAGGGCCCACCCTTATGACCTCACTTAGCATTTATCAGCTCCTTATAGGCCCCTTCTCCAAGTACAGTCACAGCGAGGACTGCAACATAGGAATCTGGGTGGAGGCGCGCACAACCCAACCCCTAGCAACGTGATTCTTGTTCCCTTTTCATGACAGCTCTTGGAAGTGGGCACTCCTCCTTCTTTTTTTTTAAGATTTTATTTATTTATTTATTTGAGAGAGAGAGAGCGTGTGCATGATCGGGGGCAGGGGGAGAGGCAGAGGGAGAGGGAGAGGGAGAGGGAGAGGGAGAGGGAGAAACTCAAGGAGACTCTACACTGAGCATGGAGCCCCGATTTGGGGCTCAATCTCCCTACCCTGAGATCATGACCTGAGCCCAAATCAAGAGTCGGACACTCAACCTACTGAGCCACCCAGGATCCCCACTCCTCCCTCTTCTTAACTGAGATGGGGGTTTGAGCTCCGGGTCCCAGGGCCGTGGGGAGGTGGGGCAGAGCTCGTGGTGTTGCTTTCTGGCTTCACAGCCCACACTGGTAATTCTTTGGTGCCGAACGCTGCAGGGCCCCTGGTCAATGGGCCATGGCCAAAAGTTTGCAACATCTTTTGTCTATTACTATGTATTTTGTTTAATCAAATGTAATGAGGTTTGTGGAAGCAGTGAACTGAAGTTATTTTCAAGTAGGAACTGTATTTAGTACCGTTAATTGAATCAGTCTAGTTAGTTAGAATAGAACAGTGGCTGTTTGCCCTGTAATAAGGAAATTGAGTTTCTCATAAAACAGTTAATTCATGTTCTCTTTCACCGTAGAACACACCACAGGCTGAACATCCCGAGTCCTCCTACGGTCTATCTAGGCCCCTCCTGGACTGCAGGGTGGATTGGGGTGTGGTCATATTCTGGGTGTGTCCCGATTGGCATGAGGGGACAACAAGGGAACCCAGCCATCGAGTGGGGCTATTGAGTGTAGATGATCACATTGACTCCTCTCTGTGGTGTTAGAGGTGGGATACAGGGGGGACCCCAAGTCTCAGAGCAGTTAAAAAAACAAGGCAGAACGACACTGTGGGTGGAGAAGCATGTGGAAAACTCTCTATATGCTACTTTTGCCTCTCCAGTATCCATTTCATTTTCTAGTAACTGCATCCCAGTGTAACCTTAAGGCACCGTATAGAACAAAACTGGATGCGAAGGCCTGGCTCTTTCTTCCACTGAGAGATGGAACCTGGTTCCCCTACCCTTGAATCTGGCTGGCTTTAGAGACTGGCTCTACCGTGAGAAGTGGGTAGAAGCGGTGTTCTGGGACAGGTGAGGCTGGATCATAAGGAATCTTGCTGCTTCTGCCCTGCTCTCTTGACACTCCTGCTCTTGGCACCCAGGCTCCAAGCCATGGAGAAACCAAAGAGGATCCACGAGCGCCTCATTTGTAGAGGAACAGAGGCCCGTTGCAGGGGTCCTAGCTCAGTTACACACCTGCTAACCACATTGGGAGTGGCTCAGCAAGCCCAATCTCAGGTGAGCCATCCATGATGAAACTTCATGGAGCAGAGATCAGCAGACCCCACCCAGCCAGGCCCAAACTTCAGACTTGTGAGCAAAATAAATGATTGTTGATTTTTTTAAGCCGCTAAGTTTGTGGTGGTTTGTTACATAGCAGTTGATGACCAAAACAGAGACTCACCCACTCCTGCCTATCTCTCCATTTGCAGGGTTGGGTAGAGTGGACTCTGTCTCCCCAGAGATGCTATAAGGGTTATGTCGATCTTGCAATGCCTGGACAAAGGCCACCATTTAGTAGGCTGGCAGTAGCAAATTCTCTATGGTGATACTTTGGAACTATGAAGTCAATGGCTATAGGTTGTTCCCGGAATAAAAATTCCTGGTTTCTCACACCATTCCTCATCTCATAGGGTTTAAAGTTCCTTCTGTAAATGTTTCTAACTGCCCTGCAAGGGAATATCCCTTTGAAATGCACCCAAGGGCTACTCCTTTCTCTAAAATTGAGCCATGGAGAGAGAGAAGGGTGAGGCCACTGAGGAGAAGTCCAGGGAGGAAGGTAGGGGGGCCCCACATCTACTCCCCAGCTTCCGATACATGCGAATCCCAAACACTTGGGCTGGAAACCGGAGGTAGAGACTAGACTTCTGGCAGCCTAGCATGCTGGAATTCATTGGTATTTAAAAACACTTTCTTGCCCTTTTTCATTATACAGTCTAACATTTAGAGACTCCAAAATCACTACTTATTAGTACAATACAACTCTGAGAGCTTGGAAGTGGTGTTGGAAAAAACACTGCATTAGGAAGCAACAGTCGGAAGTAATGCATGTGGTAAATCGGGAATTCTTCAGAAACCCCTCGAACCTGTTGGCCTGGCAGGTTCATTGAAGAATCGCAGGTTGCTGGTGAGAAATGCTGCCCTATGCTGCCTGAACAGTATAGCTTGGCACTCACAAGGTTGACTTGTACACTGGATTATTTATTGTCTTGGATCTTTCTCTAATTGATTGCTTTGTGTAATTGTTGTCCCCCAGCTCTATCATAATGGGACAGGTCCTGTCCTAGCCTGCAGCCCCACACGCTGCCTGGTCTTCGTCTAGGGATGTAGTAGGCACTAGAAAAGTACCCAATGAATTGCTTTGGAAAACTAAGGGGCTTTGTTTAACTTTCTTTAATGTCCTAGTTGGTTCCAAAGGAAACTTCTGGGGAAACCACAGAGCAAAAGAGAGAATGAATTGTTCCCATACATTTGTTTTATTACATTCATATGACCACATTCATTAATATTTTATACCATAGAAGTCAGGAAAGAAAGACCACTCATGGTGCCCCAACTGTGAGAAGGCTGGTGTTGGCTCTTTGGTTGTTTTCTTGTTCCCCTTCTGCCCCATGTCTTCTGTTAGATGCTGTTGCAGTTTTCTGCACCTTGGTGTCTGTGGGTTACGCATAACATCATGGTCTTGTGGTTTGGATTTATGAAGTGATGTCTCTGATCTAGACAATGTGACTTCACAGTGTGACCTTAGAAATGCGAGCTGTTTGAGCACCAGCTTTTGGTGCTGGAGCTACGTGGCCTTGAGGCAGTCACCACCCTCTCTGAGCTCCAATCTGGGCATCTGTAAGGCAGAGCAGTGAACCATCCTTGCCTTCCTGAGCTCTGAGCAGGTACATGGCCCCAGTGGGAGAGGCATGGCTGGTGATGCCTCCATAAAGCCCACTGTGCTGCTTTCAGAGAACTTTAACGTGACCATTGAGGGTCACAAGATAAACGGGACCATCAGGGAATAGGAAGAGAAAGATTCCAAAGCGAGAGATGGTCAGTGGCGCCCCAAACTTTCCTTTTCACTCTTGCTCTGTTTTTCCTTCTTTTTCATCTCTCCTTTTATTAAGAGCTTCTGTACCAAATGCTTTCCCTCTTAACATTTGAAAGCAACCAATGTAGAGATCTGTTTGGCCAGAAGAAAAATACATGAAGCTATTATTTTTACAGGTTTGCTCTGTGGTTTTAGAAAACTGTGTTTCCACCACTAAATAATAGGAGGGCCATTGGCACTTCTATGATGAGATTAGAGAAAAATGTAATTTTTAAAAAAGATTTTATTTATTTATTTGAGAGAGATAGAGATAGGGAGAGAGAGCACAAGAGGTAGGAGGGGGAGCAGAGGGAGAGGAAGAAGCAGACTCCCTGCTGAGCAAGGAGCCCGATGCAGGGCTCCATCCCAGGACCCTGAGATCATGACCTGAGCCGAAGGCAGATGCTTAGCCAACTGAGCCAACCAGGCACCCCCAAAATGGAATTTTTAAAGACATTTTTACATGGGATCTGTTGAGGAAGGGCAATGGTATCAGGTCCTTCCAGGCATCAGTTAGTCAATCAACTAATTTCAGATTAAATGGTGAAGTGTGGTGGTGGGCTGGTAGAGAAGAGTCTTCAAATTGGATTTCAAATGCAGTGGTACATTCTGAGCCTTAGTGGTTTTCATACACACATATACACGATGCAAGGGTCAGGCATGCCCCTGCTGTGCTCAGTCGAAAATTTGTGTATAACTTTTGACTCCCTGACCTGGCTTAACCACTAATAGCCTGCTCTTGACCAGAAGCCTTACCAATAACATAGAGTCAATTAACACATATTTTGCTTGTTCTATGCATTATATACTGTTTCTTATAATAAAAGAAATCATCATTAAGCCAGAGAAAATAAAACATTATTAAGAAAATCATAAAGATTAAGAAATAGTGCAGAGGATCATAGGGGAAGGGAGGGATAACTGAATGGGAAGAAATCAGAGAGGGAGACAAACCATAAGAGACTCTTGACTCTGGAAAACAAACCGAGGGTTGCGGAAAAGGAGGTGGGTGGGGGGATGGGGTAACTGGGTGATGGGCATAAAGGAGGGCATGTGATGTGATGAGCACTGGGCGTTATAAGCAACTAATGCATCATTGAACACTACACTAAAAACTAATGACGTACTATATGTTGGCTAATTGAATTTAATAAAAAAAAACAAGAAAATCATAAGGGAGAGAAAATACATTTAGAGTACTGTCCTTGTAAAAAATCCACATATAAGTGGACGGACCCATGCCGTTTGAACCCCTGTTGCTCAAGGGTCAACTGTACGTGATTTTGCAAACAGAACCTCTTTGCATTCGAATCAGATGGAAGAAGTATGGAGTGAACCAAATTTATGAGCCAAAGCAAAGCCAACAGTATGAAGCCGAGAAGATCCTGTTAGCAATCACCTATAACTCTGTATTAAGCTCTTTATATATGTTCCTACATCTTATCCTCACAGTTCGGAGGTAGCCTACTCTTGTCTTTATTGTGTATATGAGGAAACCAAGGGAGATGAATGAATTATTCCATGCCTCGCAGCCACAGAGAGTGGCACCCGGGCTGCAGGCCCCAGAGTCCAACCAGTTACCCCCAGGGACAAGCCACCCCCTAGGTATCCAGAATTCTGGACATGCCATCTCATTCTCCCATCTCCTGTTCTACCTATGAGGAGACTGGGCTTTGTTCAGAGAGCTTGGCTCATTCTCAGATCACATGGCTGGTGGGCAGCGGAGCCGATCCTCACACGTGGACCGACTGCTCTTCAAAGCCCATGTTCCTTTCATGGGTACCCTCAGGCTAACTACCTGCTAAAGCTCTGTCTCCCCCCGCCCCCTTACAATGTTGACGATGGTGGTAGGCATCTCATTCTGAAAAGTTAGGGACATAAAGCTATCCACCATTTAGGAATTGTGTGAGTGTTTAAACTTCGAAATATCTTTTCTTCTTAGAAGTACTAGTTTGATAAAGATGGTTGGCCCATACAAGTCTGCTCCAACTTAAGGTATTAAAAAGAGCGATAGGGGTCGTAAAGGACATCTGTAGTGTGTTTTCTCCATGAAACACTGGTCAGATTTCAGATGGGACCGTGTTGTTGGTGTTTGTTTTAGAGTCAGGACAGAAATGTTTGCTCTGCTTCTCCAACCGGGCCACCCCCCGGGCCACCCCCGGCCCATCCATCTGGTGCTAGAGAACTTTGGCAGAGGACCCCTGGGTGTCATCACGGGCAGCAATAAGGCTTGGGAAATGGAATGATGTGGGCTCTCATTCTGATTCTGCCCATCACCCACCAGCTGGCTGACTTTGGACATGCAGCCTTGATCTTCCGGTGCCTCTATTATTACTATTGTTGTTGTTGTTGTTATTGTTATTATCGCTATTTGTTTCTCCAGAACTGGGGATACTAGTTTCTTAGTCCTTGAAGGTTTGTACCAGGGATTCGAGAAATGGCACAGCGTCAGACTGGTTCTGGGTAACCAAATCAGCATCGAACATTGAGTGGGGGAGGACTCTGCCGTTGAGTCCAGGAAGCGTGTCTGGTTGGCAGTCCCGGCCATCCATATTTATTTGGGCCAGTTATTCCACCTTACCTTTGACAGTACCTGACACAGGGCTGGAATTCCATAAATATTAGCTTCTCTTCTTTTATAATTATTACTACTCTCATTCATTGTCTTTATTCAGAGGACATTTTGAGTCTGCCATCAAGCAGAGGAACCAAATGGCGACGTAAGAGGGGGTGGTAGAATTCTTTTTCTTTACGAAGTGTCATTAAAGATGCCATCGACAGTATTGGCAGCTTCATTAAGAAGTCTGTTGATGATGGTAATAAGGCTGGCACATTTGGGATTCAGAATGGCACTTCTCAAGACAGAGGCGGAACTTGGGCTGGCGCTGTGGAGCCAGGATATGGCTCAGGGTCTGGAGGGCTGGGTGCCCGAGATGGTGCGGTCTGGATAGATGGGAGCCTGGGACCCCAGTCGGCGCCTGCTTGGCTCATTTTTTTTTCTGGCTGGTGACTCTGTGCGCAGCACTCCACTGCTCTGGGGACTCAGTTTCCCAAGCTGGAGTTGAGAGAGCCCGCTCAGCTGTGAATTCACTGTCAGAAAACTGAGTCTGGGGCCTTGCTGGAGCTCACGCAGAAGAAGCAGGGAATGGGTGTTCTCCTGCGTTCTTTCTTTCCATGTTGTCTTTCGAACAACATTTATTCACAGCTCCTTTGTGTCGGGCTGGAGTTTGGGCAGGCCCAGCTCATGGACTGACTGTGGATCCCTGGCTGGATCGACCGTTGGCCAATATTTCACATCCCCGTTCCAGGTCCGTGTGTGCAAGTATAAAGTTGAAAAGGCCTTCCCAGGCAGGAAGTATAATTTGCTCATAACAACATTTGATTTTTAAATGGGGTACAATCACTAACAGTGGTTTTAGAGGTTGATCTCAGTTCATCCTCCTGCCGCTGTGACATCTGTCAATCAGGCCAAGGCTGCCTCTTGGTCTTTTATCTGATTCCAGTGCGAATGTGTTTAGGGAATAGGCTTGTACTCAAAATGTAAATAGGTGTTTTACTCTCCCTCTTAAAGCTATTACTGTGTCGACGGATGTCTTGCTATAGTTAAGGGTCTGTCAGCATTTACATTAAGGAGCCTTATTTTCGAAGGCTTAAAATGCCATTAAAATCTGTTCGACGTGGTTCTTCAAATGGTCAAATTATCCGAATTTCTCTTCAAAAATCTATTTGGCTCTTTATCCATTGGTGAAAATATGCACACCGTGCCGCCCCTCGTGGAGTCTCGGTTTCAGAAGCCTTGCGGTGTTTTGTTCCCAAGACACTTCCCCTCCTGGGTTGAGGGTCTTTGGTCATTTTGAGTTTTCTTTGTGAGCTTCCCTCATGTTTGTAAGGATGTTTAGGTAGGAATTAGGGTCGTATTAGGATACTGTCAGCATACGGGTGCTTTTGGATCTTTGTAGGGAGGGAAAAAGAGTGAAGGTGCGTTGAGGTTGACCATGTGCCAGGAGCATTGTGTCCATTGAAGTACTATCTCATTTAAACTGCACAGCAGACTTTTGAGGAGACAACTCTCTCTCCTCTTCTAATTGAGGAAACTGTGCTTTCGGAACCTAAAGGGCAGATTTGCTCTTGAGGACCCACGTCCAAGCCATGACCTTTGCACTCTACCATAGATACTCATGTTTATTTCAAAGGTCAGCCAAGACACAAATCAAGGTCAAACATTTTTTTAAAGTTTATTTATTTATTTGAGAGAGAGAAAGAAGGGGGAGGGGCAGAGGGGGAGAGAGAGAATCTCAGACTCCCCACTGAGCACAGAGCCGGATACAGGGCTCGATCCCAGGACCTTGAGATCATGACCTCAGCCAAAATCAAGAGCTGGCTGCTTAACCGAATGAGCCACCCATGCACCTCTCAAGGCCAAACATTTTAAGAGACTTCACTAACCCCAGTGGTTTTGATGGAATATTATTTTCCAAGGTTGGTCTTACTCTTAGCAAGCCAACCTCCCTCTCCTTCTCTCTTTGACAAATATTTTTTGTGCACGTACTATAATAAGCCCTGTTATCATCACACTTAAATAATCGTATTAATTTCTGCAACAATTTGCAATTAATCATTTCAGCTTCAGAGCTGTCACACACGTCATTCTTTCTGCTTATGAGACCGTGTCTCACCCCTGTCAGTTCTTTAAAGCTATAAGAGATTAGTGTCCTGGTTTGCTTGGAATCGCCACAGTTTACACAGCACATCCTGTTTGTCCAAGCTGAATTATTAATGCTTCCATCCTTCATGCTCAAAAATCTGGGTGGTCACCCTATGGAGGGTCAAGTCTAGCCCTGGCTACTCAGCAAGATTTCCACTGAGAATCCACCCCACTAATATTTGGGGAGAATTCTCTAATCTCCTGTTACTTTCCTCATCCACTCCTTACAATTGGTCGATTAAGTATCCTCTAAATGCTGTGCTTACATTTCTTGATTTTGATAGTACCTCTTGTTCTGTATGCCTCATGACCTCCATAATAGTGATGGAGTGTGCTCAGTACATGTTTGTTGAATTGATGGGCAAATGAATTAATTGGAAAGAAAATTCTCTTCATCCTCCCTCGCTTTGGCCGGTTCTAATGCTTCTCTTGAGGGCTCTGCTTAAGGCTGTTTCTGCAGGAGACTGTCCATTCCATAATTCTCTATTCCCCAACTTACCCAGTTCCACCCTGTCTTTATCTCTCAGGGTGCTTAAACCAAAGTATGGCTTAAAAAATGGTCAGTGTTGTCTCCCAGTAGCTGGTGCATAATGGAGCTCAGGTAGAAGATGAATAAGTGAATGAATGTCTTCTCGAAAAAACCTTCGCTATGATTTTTCTAATGACCCGGGCCCCTCAGGAAACTTTCAGACTGAAGCAGCACTTAATTTCCTATAACGCTCATTTTAAATGACAATAATTTCATCGAAACATTGAATGTACAACCCTGGCAGGTAGTAAACTCTATTACTTTTTCATTCACAGGAGTTGGCTTGAGATGTACATGCTAATGTTTTGTCCTCACCAAAAACTCAGAGGCACATTTGGTGAGTCACTTTATCCTTTAGGTCAGGGATGGGGCTTTAGTGGCAGTGATAACATGGAAGGCTCTGTGAAATAACGGATTATGGGGGCTGGAAGCACGCACTTTGGATTTAGAGGTATGTATTAGCTATCTATTGCCGCATAACAAATTATCCCCAAATTTGCAGCTTACAACAACACACATTTAATGGATTGAGAATCTGGGTGTGGCTTAACTGGGGGCCTCAGATGTAGGGTCTCTCACAAGGCTGAAATCAAGGTGCTGGCTAATGCTGCAGTCACTTCAAGGTCAGATGGGGGAGAATCTCCTTCCACGCTCACTCCTGTGGTTGTTGGCAAGATTCAGTTCCTCACAGGCTGGTGGATCGAGAGTGTCAGATTGTCACTGGCGGTTGGCCAGATATGTAAAATCTCCTTGCCATTTGGGTCTCTCCATGGGGCTACTCACAAGATGGCAGCCTGCTTCCTTTGGTATGAGGGTTGAGGGAGAGAGAGAGAGCCAGAGAAAGAGAGAGGGCACGAGCCCAAGATGGAAGCCACAGTCTTCATAACCCAGTACCAGAAGAGCTATCCCATTGCTGCTGCTGTATTCTTTTCACGAGCAGTGAGTCAGTAAGTGCAGTCACACTCAAGGGTTGGGCATTATGCAGGGTGTGAATACTGGGAGGTGGGAGTCACTTGGGCCATCTTAGGGACTGTCTACCATGACATGACTGGGTCCACATCCTGGTTCTTTCTTTCAGTCTCTGTTTATCTTTAAAGAGGTTGCTTAACTCTTTTGAGGATCAGATTTCTCATCAATCAAATTATATCCATTTTTGAAGGTCATTAATAGGGAGAAATAATTTTTGTGAAACACACATAATAGGTGTTTGATAATGGGTAGCTGGGACTATTATTACTGTAATTAATCTTGGCGGGTGCTGAGGGCTTTTGATTTTCAATTCTGTGTCCTAAGGAACACAAGCTCCCCGTGGACCCGATGCCTTTGACTGAGAACAATATCACAGTTTCAAACTTAGCTGATTTTGGGTTGCTTTCTGGGCATGAGTAAGTTCTTCTATGTCCTCCTCTCCTCTCAGGGAGGTAATTTATAGCACTGACTCTGTCATTTATGCCATTATTTTTGAGGTAATGGAGTCAGCCCCACACTGAGAGGATTTGTTTATTCCTGGTAATGTTTCCTGCATTTCCCCCTTGCCACTCACTGTCTACACTCTCCCTCCGTTCCCTGTTAGAATTCACAGCATTTGCTAACTGCTGCTGGTGCAGAGAGTCTTCTCCTTCTAGGGGTAAGAGCGAAGAGAGAGTGTCCCCAGTATCTGACAAATATACATATTTGTCAAAGGACCACTGTCTCATCTGATGAAGGACCACTGTCGTGGCCTCTCCTTGGCCCTCCACTTCTCTGTACACTCTGCTTCATGCGCCACGCCCCGCCAGAGGTCTTTTGGCACAAGCCGAATCTGACTTGGGATGGCCTCCGTGAGTGTACTTGAGATCATTCGTCCAACAAGCACTGACTGGAGAGCTACCGCGATGAGCGAAAACAGATGTGGTCTCTGCCCTCGTGGGGAGACAGACTGTAATTGAATAGTCGCCCATATGCAGCTGCCCATCTCAGTGAATGCAGTGAAGGAAGAGTGAATGGTGTTTGGAGGCTACTAGCAGAACAGGATCTGACCTGCTCTGGGGATCAGGAAAAACTTGACTCTGTAGGTGAGCAGGAGAGGGAGGGACAGAGGAAAGAAACTTCAAGGCAGAAGGGACAGAGGACAGCATGTTCAAGGTCCTGAGAGGGGGCACGAGTGACACTGTTACAGCCTGGATTGCTGCTCAGTAAATACATACTCCATGCTTCTCCCATGGAGGACTGTTTACTTTCCATCTCCTTGACTTTGGGCTTGGCCACGTGACTTGCTTCGCCCTGTGTGATGTTAGTGGATGTGACATGAGCAAAGGCTTGAAATGTGTTTGCTCAGAGGAACTTCCTTTCTTACACCTCTGATACCACCATGAGAGGAACATGTCCTGGGAAGCTTGCTGGCCCCAGAAGGATGAGAGACACGTGGTGCAGAGCAACCCCAGACCTGTACTTTGCGGAGCTGTCCTGTGGCCGAGAGGCCCAGGAGAGTGTTAAATGCTTTTGCTGTGTGCCACTGAGCTTGGGAAAGGGTAGGTAGTAGTTTCGGGGACAGAAGGAGGGGCAGGGAGGCTGGGGCTGAAATAGAAATTTGGGCAGTGGTGCAGGATTCAGCTGGAGAGGAGCAAGGACCAGATCGCGCTGGGCTTTGAAGGTCAGAGTGAGGATTTTTGTTTTTTCCTCTAAATGTGCTAGAAAGCTAGGGAAGTTTTCGGCAGGGAAATGACATGGTCAGACTGTGGAAAACACGCTGGAGAGGGGTCAGATTTCTTGTTCAGAAATCTGCATCTTTGCACAGGGTGTGAGCCACCCCGTGTCTGCCTCCCCAATTTCTGTAACCATGTTTTTCATGGTGCCTCAAGAGCTTCTCTTCTATGAAACCTCGCAACAGGTGTGTTTATTCTCTTCCCTGACCAATGCCACTTTGTTCTTTTTTTCCTCCAGGACATGTCACCCAACACAGCATTGCCTCAGGTCCATTTCTGACTTACAGTGGGGTGTCCTTGAGGGCAGGGCATGTGAGGCAGTCATCTCTGCAGGCCTGAATGTTTCTGTGTGTCCACCGTCCCCTATACTCCCGTGCACAGGATCTGTCTGGTAGGTAGCAGGTGCTCACTAAATACTTCTTTAACGAATGAGTGAACCATCTTACTGTCCTTTGTGGTTAAGTGTCATATAGCAGATTATTAAACCTGTCTGTCTTCACCTTTCCCATCTGCAAAAAAGGGAGAATGATGGTGCCCCGCACTGGGTTGTTAGGAGGATCGAGCAGGTGAGTACTGATTGCGCAGTGCCTGTCGATTAGTAAGCATTCAAAAATGTTAGCTAATTGAAATCCCATAATGGTTTTGCAAAGAGTGAATGGGTGAATAGATGAAGGGCATATAGCCACTGAGGCCTTCCCGAAGGGACACTCAGCTACCCACACAGGCAGTGACAGGACGTGCAACGTACAAACGGTGTCGGGTGAACAACCACCAGGCAGTCTTGGCCAAAAGACCGTGTACCAGGTCCTCTTGTTAGGATTTGGCACATTTAACTGAAGGCCCCCGTTTGATGGACCACTTCCGTGAGTCTGAAAATAAAGCTCTTCTGGCATCTGACTTCTGCAGCTCCAAAAGTTGCAGGCAGCCCCAGACACATTTGGGATTTAAGTGTCGCAGAATAGCGTGGTCCCACGTAAGTTTGTCAAAAGCCATACCTGGAGGAACGGGACCCCTACCTAAGTCCAGATACTAATCCCCCAACTCCTGGAGGGCAAAATACACTCCATTTTGTATTCCTCCAAACATCCAGCACATATTGGACATATTACATGCTTGCTGAGTACCTGAATGAATAAATGAGTAAGAGTCTGTGATAGTCCCCAGCCAAAGGAAATTTACAATTTTGTCCAGGAGATTAAAAATAATCCCCCAATTATAAAATGCATTAGGTATTAGGCCAGTGGCAGGCGGAGGACACCCACCTGCTGGGGGTGGTGATGACATCAGAGGACCCTGAGGGGAGGGGATGTGACCCTGGGGCAGGGAGCAGGAGAGGCGGAGACCCTAATCCTTGCCATCTCACACTGCGGCGCCTCTGGCCCTCGCGTCCGAGTACCTTCCTTCCCCATCACGAACCTATCACCCGCCTCCATTGGGGAATTGCAAAATTGGAAAATATCTTATTCACACCTAGGCATGTCACTTCGCGACTCGAAGTGTAACATGCTTCCTAATTTACATATAATTCATTTGACTCACGTAAACTGCATTAACAAAAAGAGGAGCTATGCGATAAATTACTAGTGACAGAGGCCAGGCTGGATCGCAATTATTTTTATAAGCCCCCGGTAAGCAGTGATGTGTTTTTACAGCGCATCACATCCAGGCGATGCGGAAACGCCTGCAGCCTCCCGAAGCGCATCCGAGCCAACCCGGGGTGCGGGTGGCCCCTCCGCGCCGGAGTACGGTGGCCGGCCGGAGAGGCCCAATCTGCCCCAGGGTTTGGAATCCCGGGGACGGCACCGGCCGCTCCTGTCCTTCTCCAGGGCCAGCTCGTGGGAGTGGCAAGTGTGCGTGTAGACCGTGCATCCAGAGGACGCGGCTTCCTGCCTCCTTCCTGCCATCTTACTAGTTCCAGAAACCGAGCTGGACCCTTCCCTGTCTGACATCCCAGCTCTTGGCTTATAAGGGGGGCATGGTAATGTGGTCAACGGGAAGAATGGGAAGGGGTCCTGAGACGTTTAAACCAGTGGTACAAGCTAATACTCCTCGAGCACTTACTTACATGTGCCAGACACAAAAGGGGTGTTTGCTGTACATCCTCTGGCTTAACCCCAAAGACACCCTTCTGAACCAGCTATTACTGTTATTGTTAATGATGATTATGATCAGTGCTATTTTACAAGCCAGGAGAATGAGAGCTAAGTGGCTGGGGTGCTTTGCCCAAGACCCTTGTAGCTGAGCCAGGGCTTGAATGCATGTCTTTCTGAAGTTCACAATTGGCATTTTTGGCCACCAAGCTGTCCTGGCTCATCACAGGGAACCAGTCTTTAAAAACCCTCACTTGGGGCACCTGGCACAATTGGTTAAGTTTCCAACTCTTGGTTTGATCTCATGGTCGTGGGATAGAGCCCCATGCTCAGCCTGGAGTCTGCTTGAGATTCTCTTGCCTTCTCCCTCTGCCCCTCCCGCTTGTGTGCTCTCTCTCAAAAATAAATAAATTTAAAAAAAGAAAAGAAAAGAAAACCCTTGCTTACCTGAGGGGACGATTGCCTTTGTAAAGGCTGAGCTGGGGTCTGGGTCATGGGAAGGTCCAGGCTCAGGGCCTTTGGCTTTAAGCATATTGGCTTCAGGTCCCCTTCACAACTGATGGTTTGTCTCCACACTGGCTAATCACCTCCCTTGGCCCCAGAATATGTGCAGGGAGTGACTGTTGGTGTTTTTCTTTTTTCTTTTTTCTTGTTCTTGTTCTTTTTTATTTTTTTTTGCGAATCCGAATCACGCAAACCTGAAATTGTGATATATAATGTATTAATAGTCTTAGTTTATGCACAGATTTAGAAATAATGCAAACCCTACTTTACATTTCCTCCTCCAGAGAATTAATCTTGAATTGTGCTGGTTTTGAATTATGCGAGGCCTTCGGGAATAGGCCTACATCCCTTGCAAGAAAATTAATCACCCTGTAAATGACTTAACCCGCCTCTCAGGGCTTCGTGGTGGAGACTAAAAGGAAGAATGCAAATGATTCAAAACGGCCTGCATGGTACCTGGGGCCCCAGCCCTGGCCCTCCTGTCCTGAGTGACTAACCTTCCCAAACAAGCCTCTTTACTCTGGTTGTCCATGTCTGCTAATGGCAGGTTTCCAAACTCTCTGGGGCTTTTTGTCAAATGCCACTTCAGGGATCCCCCAAATTTAATTCACCCCAGAACACAGGGCAGCGGGCCCCTGGTTCTGCCTCCACTTTCTAGTCAACTGGGTACAGAAGGTATGCTAGGAATGTGTTCTCCCCACCAGAGGAACCCAGAGAGCAGTGGTCTATGGAATGGGGGTCCATGTGGCTGGGTCTTTGATTTCTGGTTGTTGTTTTTCAAAGGGAGAATCGAGGGGGTTTATGAAACTTTGCAGATGTGTAAGATAACTGTCTTGGCCATCCCCATGGCAAATTCGGGACGTCAGTTTACAATTGCCGGTTTAATTTTTATCTCTACCCCCTAACCCCCCAACTCCAGAACCTAGACTGGGGGTCCTTGGCCCACAGAAAACACACTTTTCTTCTTAATCTGTATCTCCTTCTTTGTGCACCTGCACTGCTGGGGGAAGGGACGAGATGCAGCACTTCCTTCGACTTCAGAGTCACTGTGGGAAGCGGTGGGTGATCTTGACCAACATCTTTATTTTCAAGTGAGAAGTTGAGATCCAGAGGGCCGAACCCGACTTTGCAACAGGAATTAGCAGCGGAGCTTAAAGTTCAGCAGGAAGCAAGCTGGGAACCCATGTCTCTCCTCTCCTCTGCCCTCCCAGGATTGCTGCATTACGAGATATGAAACAGAGATTCTTGACCTGTGGGGCCCAGCAGAAGCATCTGCAGAATCTTTAGAAAAGTCTGTATTAGCTTGATTGGGCTTCCACAACAAAGCACCACAGACTGGCCTGTTTAAACAACAGAAATTTATTTCCTCACAGCCCTGGAGGCTGGAAGTCCGCGATCAAGGTATTGGCAGGGTTGTTTTCTCGGGAGGTCTCTGTTTTGGGGTGGTAGATAATCATCTTCTCCTTTTGTCTTCCCATGGTCCTCCCTCTGTGCCTGTGTCCTGACCTCCTTTTCCTATAAAGACATTTGTCATGTTGGATCGGAGCCCACTCTAGTGACCTCCTTTTACCTTAATTGTGTCGTTAAAGACCCCATTTCCAAATACAGCCACATTCTGAGGTCCCTGGGGATTGGGACTTGAACATGTGAATTTTGGGGGGGGGGGACACAGTTCAGCCCATAACACTTTTCCCTCTGCCCCACCCTTTAATTCATGTCCCATCCACATGCAAAATAATAAATTCACCCTATCCTCAAAGCCCCCAGACTCTTAATCCATTCCAGCATCAACTGGAAGTCCAAAATCTTGTCTAAATACCATGTAAAGATAGAGTTGGCGTTCAAGTTAGGTAAAATTCCTCTCTAGCTGTAAGCCTGTGAAACCAGACAAGTTATTTGTTTCCAAAACACAAGAGTGAGACAGGCAAAGGATAGACCTCTCATTCCAAAAGGGGGAAATCAGAAAGAAGAAAGGGGTTATGGGTCCCACACGTGTCAAAAGCCTAGCAGAGAAAAATTCCCTTTGATTTTAAGGCTGGAGAAAAATCCCCTTTGGCTCCATGGTCTGCGCTCTGGGCCCACCACTTATCTCCTGGTTCCCAGCTAGGAGCTTCTGTGACGGTGTCTAGGGATGTCCCAACTTTATCCTAACTCTACTAACCTAACTGGTCGCCCGAGAACTCCCTATGTGCCACCGACATGTCACAGGTATATGGCAGCTCATTAAATCCCCCCCACAGCCCTGAGAAGGAAGCTTGTAAGTCACAGGAGGGTCACCTTTCCTGGCCAGGGTCATATCACTTTTCAGTGTAGTTGCTGGGATTTGCACCCAGACAATTTGACCTCAGAGCCCTTGCTCACCTGGACCTTAGCATCCCAGGGAGGCTCCCACTCATCTCTGACCTGCTGTGTCAGCACCAAGTGTTTATTTGGTTACATTTGTAGCTCCTCCCCCCACCCCATCCTCGGAAGGAATTCGATGAGAGAAAAGTGCTTGTCTTCATCTTCTGTGTGTTCCCTTCACTGGGACGATGTCTGTTACACGGTACACTCCATAAATATTTGCTGGGGATGAGTGATTGTAGGGAAGCTGTGATCCCTCCCCGAAAAGACAAACCAATTAAATCTCAAAATCACCTCAGAGAGGCACCAAATGGCAGGATCCCAAGGATCACGGCCCCTCCGTGGAGCCCCTGGAAACTTCTCTCCATTCTGAATAGACATCCTTTGCTTTGCTTCTCAGAAAGGGCTCCATTCAGCCAGTAATTAGTGTTCGTAAGTGGAAGCTATTTAAGAAGGAACACAAAGCCTCAGAAAGTTGTATTATGCCATTTATAAGTGTCCGGTGATCCGCTGCCGTGCTGTGATTCACGAAGCTGAAATAAATGATTTGCCTAAAAAAAAAAAAAAATTAACGTTCATTCCGCCGGTAGAACCTCTTAATTCCCGTTACACATGTCAGCATATTATGACTGGAAGCTGTCAGGTTCTAATGACTAAAATTTCATTTTTCAGGCTTTTCACGCTGTGTTTGAGAACTATAGGTTGGAAATAATTTTGCAGCTAAGTTACTTCCTCATCTGGTAAATTTAGCAATTTATTTACTTGCCGTATCTTTTATTTTTTAAATGTCCATGTGTAACATTAATACCTTGAATAAACTAACCTCTAGTTTTGCTCAATAAACAGGGGTGGAGTCAAACAGCAACGTCGTGGTGCTTTTCCTCCTGAAGCTGCTGTCCATTTTATGGGACATAATGTGATTCGATAGCTGACAGATTCAGTGCAAAATTATTTTTACTTGGCAGAGTGGATCAAAACATGGATGATTTTAAATAAAGAACTTTAGCACTATGTTTAAAAAAGTGAAATATATCGCATACCCTTCATATGGATAAACAGCCTTGACACTCCGTGTAACTCGTTTTATTGTGCTTGAAATGGGAATTTGTTGACATGATATTCAATAAATAGAAATATTGCAGTCGTGTTCGCTTACCTCAGATACTATACCGAATGGGAATTATTGATCCCCCCGGTTATTACACTTGTTTCTGAAATGCTACATGGAGAGCAGGGAAACCAAGTTCCAATTTAAGTTGTTAATAGATTGGTCGCAAAATTTATGTTATCCACGTCTAACAAATCACGAATAAAAGCTCATGAAAGGCTAGATGGTCTGCATTGCATTACTCATTCTTTCCCCCGTAAAAAGCCCTTAGCTAGAGACTGACCAAAGAATTTTAAATCTCTCATCATCTATAAGTCATTGCTCAAAGTGTCCCTAAATGGGATTAAACAATCGTCACTCATATTTCCTGAAATGACGGCCCCTTCTACCGCCTCTTTGACTTAAATTAAGTCAAATTAAGGCTAATGATCTGTTTTCAGGAGAAAGGAAAGAAGTAGATTTTCCTTCAATGACTTGTCAAGACTCTAGCATTGTCTCGGTTATGGGAAAGCTTCTAGGCAATGATGACTTATTTCATCTCTTTGTCAGAGGATTTGGCTCTGGGACGAGCAGGTCCCAGTGGACTTAATGACCACTCCCATGAAGTGTGGAGACTCTGGTTTGAGAGGACTCCAGACACAAAGCGCCCTGCACCCCACGGGTGCTACTGGGTTCCCTTGTCTGACTGCAAGGGCAAGAGCAAGGGACACTCTGGGCTGGTTAAAACAAACTCTCCATTCACTCAATCGCCCTTCCTCCCTCCCATCCTTCCTTTTTTGGTTCTCTTTTTCAGTCCTTACATGTTGAGTGGAGTGTCTGCCATGTCCCAAGCTCAGTGCTGGTGCTGGGATACCCAGGTAGATCGGGCTTCATGGAGCTCAAGCAGGTGCTGGTGTCCTGGGAGCCCCAAACTGGCCCATATACCTAGGCAACCACAGGACATAACGATGCCCTTGGTGGTCAACGAGCTCAGCAAGACACGTGCGGGGCCAAGAGTGAGGCCGTCCTGGCTGGGACTCCTGTCTCCATTCTTGACCTTTTGGAGCCTGATGAGGATTGAATTATGAATGAGTGACTGTCGCACAGTAGGCTCTCAGTGGAACACAGTTATTATGAGAGTGTCTCAGAGGTCTATACCAAGGGGAAAGGTGACTCCTTTACACGAGGGAGCTGGAGAGGAATGAGGTTGACCAGATGCAAGCGACAATTGGGCTGTAGGAGACCATGGGGAGTGGGGGAGATAATGAAATGAAATCAAAAATAAAATGAAAATCATTCGAGTGAGCATGAAGAAGGTAAAGACCACAGACAGGCCACTGGCGCAAGTAGTGACATTTTGAGCATTAGAGGATTCTTACCCATGGTTGTCAGACCTGAGTTTTCCAAAAGAAGTCAGAAATGTGGCCTATGGTGCAACATGCTTAAGGGGAGAAATCAATCTTAAAAATGGTAAAGACACTGTGCAAAGTAAACCAACTGTATTTGTCAGCCATATGAGGCTTGTGGCTGGGCTAAGGTCCATCTCTCTCTTTCTTTTTTTAAGATTTTATTTATTTATTCGACATAGAGAGACACAGCGGGAGAGGGAACATAAGCAGGGGGAGTGGGAGAGGGAGAAGCAGGCTTCCCGCCAAGCAGGGAGCCCAATGCGGGGCTCGATCCCAGGACCCTGGGATCATGACCTGAGCCAAAGGCAGACGCTTAACGACTGAGCCACCCAGTCGCCCCTAAGGTCTGTCTCTTGTCTGGACACACTGATTTCATGCTTTCATTCAAAAATGACTTGCCAGGGACCTATCATAGCAGTTAATTCAGTAGAAGGTACCCTGGTTGGTGCCAATCAAGGAGGGATTTGAATTCCAGCTCCAGAACCTAATTAGCTGGCTGACTTGGGGTCAGTTACTTAGCCTCAACTCTAAAATGATGATTTTACTACTTGCTGATGTGTTGTTTTAAAGATTCGATGAGGTGATGTCAGCAAAGCTTCTGATACAGGGTCTGGAGCACTTAAACTTATCCCCTTCCCAGACAGGGGAGAAAGAAGAGGGTTAGGTGGAGCAGAGGTGAGACCGGATAGGTGAGAGGCAGGTGGAGAAGGGGTGACTCTGGGCCTGACGAGGAGAGGCTCCTGGATCTCCCCGTCCTCGGCAAGGGTCTGAAACAGGGTATGGCTAGTCTGCAGAGAACAGCTTCAGGGACCCTACAGGGTGGGGAGTGAGTGATCTGTAGACACCTGTTTGGGATGGCGGGGAGCTCCTTTCTTCACACCTACCAGCCTCAGAGACGGGTTTCAGACCGATGGGACAGAAAGGCAAGTCTTTTGGATGATGCCTTTGGGGCCAGCATGGGGCAGTCTGGTGTCCGGCATTGGCATGACAATCCAGGATGCCCTCCTTCTCATTTGGGATGCCCCTGTTAAAGCTGACTGACTTTTGGCACACGCGAGGTCAGATTTTAAGAAGTTCCATGTTTGTCCTCTTTGCAAAACAAATCGTGCCAATTGCAGAAAATCTGGAAAATGCAGACATATGTGGAAAAGGACACAAAACGTAGACAACTGTGGAGAGCGCACTCTAGCCTTGCCCTCAGCATGTCCATACCGACCCTGCCAATCTTTTTTGCTTTGCGTTTCTAGGTCATTTATATTTAGCCAGGCCATTTTGTGGCCTGGCTCAGCATGATGTCGCTTTCGGAAGGAACACCTGTCTGAGATGCAAAAAATGTACAGTGAAGACTTTTAAATGCTCGGCCTCTGTTTGTTCCACGCCCTACACCAGGCCTCTGCTACCCTCTGTCCCTTGGCTTCCCGCCTCCAACTTCCCCAAACTGGATCGGGGACCCAGGTCCTTCAGATTCTCCTCATTTTTACTCATTCTCTTTTCCCCTCTCCTTTAAACAGTCATTCTCTGTCAGGGTTACCAGATAAAATACAGGACGCCCAGTTAAATTTGAATCTCAGTTACACAATGAATAAGTTTTTAGTAAAAGTACACCTCATTGAACATTTAAGATAGACTTATCCTAAAAATTATTCATTATGTATCAAAGTTAACTGGCCATCCTCTATTTTTATTTGCAAAGTGTAGCTACCCTACATGTAAATCAAACAAGCTGACTTTGACTTCTTTTGGCTCATATCGCTACAAAGAGGTCCAGGAATAAAGAAATTGAGCAGTAAAAATCAGGGCCCCTTAGAGGACTTGGCTGGCCTGAGCCAGAAGGGGAGCAAACCAACACGTTTCTCTGTGTGTGTGTGTGTGTGTACATGTATGTATTTTATGAAAGTTGGTTCTTACTGGGCCTGTATGTGCACACACACATCATCCTTTCTTTCCAGCTCATCATTTCTCTTATACATTAAATATTTGGGGGGCAATATCATCTTATTAAAAAAGCACTTAAAATGTAATGAAATGAAGGTAAGTTTACTCTAATTATCAGAGATTTTCATTTGTTTAAATTAGAGCTAATGCTGCGGTAAACATCCCTGTAAATATATCTTCATCTGGACATTTGATTATTCCTGGAGATGCCTTTGTTGGAGTGAAATGAAAACTGCGGATCAATATTTTAAGCTTCTTGAACATATTACCTCTGGAAGTTTAATTACACTTTTTCATTTAGCAAATGTTGCTCCTGATCACCGTAGCATGCTGGGACTGTGGGCCGACAGCCTGTGGCCTCTCCCTCTCGGAGTGTAGACTCTGGTGAGCCTCCCAATGTGGTGAACGAAGGTCCCCCTCCTTCCACACTTCTCCAAAGTGATCAAGGACAAAATACCAACTCTTTATTGCTTTTATTTTCTGTTTTAAATTACTAATCACAAAGAATGGCTTTTTATTTATTTGGCCACTTATATATACTTTCTACTTTGAGTCGTTTACTGATGCATTTTGCCCATCTTTCCCTTTTGAGGTGTGTGTGTGTGTGTTTAATTAGTTGGATATCTTTGCTTCTAAAGCCTATTATTATTGTTTCTGATATATTTGTAGCAAACATTCTTTTGCATTGCATTTTAATTTTGTTTATGCTGATATTTGATAGAGAAAGTTTTAAAGTTTTCTATGGTAAGGTTACTGAGAATTTTTGTTGAGGGTTTTGCCGTGAATTTTATGCTTAGGGCATCTTTTTTATCCATCCAGGATTTTAGTCCCTGTTTATGTTTTCCAGAAGACCTTTTTATTTATTTGTTTTTTAACTTTAATTTAAATATAATCAACCTGAGATAAGATTGGACTTTTCTTTCTTTCTTTTTTAAGATTTTATTTATTTATTTGACAGAGAGAGAGCAAGCACGAGCAGGGGTAGGTGCAGAGGGAGAAGCAGACTCCCTGCTGAGCAGGGAGCCCAATGCAGGGCTCGAACCAAGGACCCTGAGATCATGACCTGAGCCGAAGGCAGACACTTAATGGACTGAGCCACCCAGGCGCTCCTGGACTTTTCTTTTTAAAATGTGTCACCTTTTTGGGGCACCTGGATGGCTCAGTTGAATGGCCAACTCTTGATTTCGGCTCAGGTCATGTTTTCAGGGTTGTGAGATCAAGCCGGGTGTTTGGGTCTGGGCTCAGCTGGAAGTCTGCTTGAGATTCTCTCCCTCCCTTTCCCTCTCTTCCTCTGCTGGCTTGTACATGCTCTCTAAATAAATAAATAAATAAAGTCTTTAAAAAATAGTGTCACTTTTCTAACTTCATCTGTTGGATCATTAATCTCTTTACAATTGGATTTTGATTACTTTTCTCTTATATATTAAGTTTATACACACATGCACTCACATAGACAAGTCTGATTTAGAATTAGCTATTCTAATCTATTACAGGCAAGATCACATTATTTCAATTGTTATTATTATGGTTTTATAATAGAGTCAATTTGAAGTAGGCCATCTTCCCTTCACATTACTTTTTCAAAATTTTCTTATGCATCTTCACCTAAATCTTCCAAATGAAATTTAGAATCATCCATCCACCCATTTCCCCCCGTTTCCCCTCCCACCCCCCAAAATGGAGATTTGCCTGGAATTGTGTTCAACATAAATATTAATTTGAAAAGAATGGGTTGATTTATCTTTTCTATGTAAAAGCAGTATGGGCCAGAATTTTTTTTTGGGGGGGCAGAAATTTTAAGTGAACTTCAAGGTGATGTTGAGGAATTTCAACAAGGGATTGGAGGTGGAGCCATGTGGGATAAATAAATGGGAAACTGGGGTAGAGATGCCTAAAGAGGATTCTAAAGAAGTTCTTTGTGTGATGTAATATAAAACCGCCTTGACATTTATTTTGAGGCACGATAGTAAAGATAGATTTATTTTCAAATTCTTTTTGGATGTTGTATTTGTGTTTCCTCTGAATGTAGCTTCTGCTGAGAGGGTTCATGCTTGCACCCAACTTTGTCTGTGTTGCTTATCTTGTATCTGGTTAGTTTATTGAACTGGCTTAAAGCTATGAGTAGTTTCTTTCAGTTAATTATGTAAGATACTCCATATATATTATCTAATGATTTATGAAGTTAATGATTATGAATGACTAATGAGTATTCTTCTTCTTTATGATTTGCATAACTGTGCTGATTTTTCCCATTTCATAGCATTATCTGAAACATAAAGAACAATGCCGAGTATGAATGGTTGGAGCTGCTGTCTTCGTACCAACCTTGACTTTAATGGGGCTGCATGTAGGATGAGAGCGTTACATATTCTATTGACTACTTTTTAAGAACCATAGCCTTTAACATATTAAGGAAGTGTTCTTCTGGTCTTTAAATGTTTCAAAAAATTTTTTTCAAGGAATGGGTATTGAATTTATGAAATTTATTTTGGCTTCTATAAAGATCATGTTATGCATATAATTTCTTCCAGCTTTGGTATCTTAATGTGATATGAAAAATTAGATTAATAGATTGGTTTTTTAAAGATTTGATTTATTTATTCATGAAAGACAGAGAGAGAGAGAGAGAGGCAGAGGCAGAAGGAGAAGCAGGCTCCCCACAGAGCAGGGAGCCTGATGCGGGACTTGATCCCAGGACCCTGGGATCATGACCTGAGCTGAAGGCAGACGCCCAACGGACTGAGCCACCCAGGCGTCCCAAATTAATAGATTGTTAATCTTAAGCCTTCCTTATATTCCTAGTAAATATCTGGAATTCTTTTACTGTGTATTTGAATTAATTCAGCTAGTATTTGATTTGGAATACTGACTGTTCTCATGAGTAATCCAGCTATCTAGTTTTCTTTTTTGTGCCATTCATTGTCAGTTTTTGACCTGGGTGTGAAGTATCATTATAGCAGGAATGAAAGATTTTTCCATTATTACGTATGCTCTGGATCAAATTGTATGTAACAATAATTATCTATTCCTTGAAGTTATAAAGGACTAGAAAAATTACTTGGCTTACAGGTCTTTGGGGGAGTTAATTATGTTGAAAGTTCTTTTCCCATGTTTTCCCCATGGCTATGGGTTTTCTAAAGTTTTCTAATTCTTCTTGGATTAATTTTTGTTATTTTCACTCTCCCATAGAATCATCTATCTCATTATATTTTCAAATGTCTTTATACAGGACTGTATATCTTATATTCTTATAATTTTTAAGCCTCACCTGAGACTGTATATAACTTCTCATACCCAGTACTATATATTTGTTTGTTTCTTAATTTGGATTTAATAGTGACGTAATTTTTTTCTAAAAACCAGCTCTTACAATTATTTATTACTACTATTATATCAGTGTATAATTAATTAATATTTAACTTGATTGCATTTATTCCTTAGCTACTTTTGTCCTTAGACTTGTTTTGCTCTTTTTGAGATGGTTTATTACTTTTAAATAACATACTTTGTTCAACATGACTTCTTCATTTTTGAATGCTAATTTTTCTTACTATACTTCCTGAAATGATTTGTAATTAACTCTGCATTTAGTGTTTCATGGCTGTGATCTACACTCAGAACACTATTTCTTCTGAACCATAGTTTTTGTCTTCGAATTACATATCCTGATTAATTTCTCTGTCATTTCCAGCATCTCTTCAGGTAGTATGTTCTGGGATGAGCGTGGTAGGAGTATACTTTCTTGCAAAGCTGAATGTTTGTCTTTTTCCTTTATGCATGATCCCTGGGCTGGGGATAAAATTCTTGAATCATGCCATTTTCTTCTCAAAACTAATTAGACTCTGTTCCACTTGCCTCTTGATAGGGGCAATTTTGAAGTCTGAGATAAGCTGCATTTCAATTTTTTTTTTTAGGTAACCTGCTAACTCTATGATCAGCTCCTCAAGTCTGCAGGAAAAATTTTCTCCAGAGAGTCAAAATTCCTCTAAGACATCAGTTTCTTCAGAGAGTTCTTGTCTAAGATAATGTGGGCTTTTCTGAGAAAAACAAAACAAAACACACAAAACAAAGGTATCTCCAGCTCTAAATTCTGTACATATTTGATTCCCCTTCTAGCTCCACTGGCCCTGGTCTTGTGCTCTGAAATGCTGGCTTTTTGCACAGTGGGTCTATGCTCTGTATCTTCCGCAACTTCACCTTACCACATATAATTTGTGTCTCTTTGTCATCTTTCCCTAAACAAGAGATCAACAAACTTTTTCTGTGAAAGGCTAAATACGGCTAAAAGGCCAAGTATTTTCAGCTCCATGGGCTGTACACTCTTGGGAGCAGCTACTCAGTTCTGCTTTTAAAGCACCAAGAACCACCGTAGAAATGCATCAGCAACTGAGTATTACTGTGTTCCAATAAAACTTTATTTACCAAAACAAGTGGTGCATCAGATTTGGCCCATGGGCTGTATTGCTGACCTCTGCTCTAAATTCCTGGGAGGATTCTTTGGTTTGTTTTCTATTTATGGATTTAATTCTCTGCTGCGTAGATTCTATTCTTTGGTTCCTCCAGTGAAGGATGGTCTGATGACTGAGTGTGCAGGCTTACGCAGGATGAGTTTAAATCTCAGTTCTTCCACTTACTAGTTACTTGAGTTGGGCAAGAGGTTTAACTGCTGTGTGTGCCTCCGTCTTCTTGCCTGTCAGGTGGATGAGACAAAGAGGCTACTTGAGGAGGTGTTCAAGAACTGACTGAGCTAACAAGTGTAAAGAGCATAGAACTATGTCTGGGACATTGTAAACCCTCGGTAAATATAAGCTATTATTGATTCCTCCAGAATTTCTTTCAGATCTTAAGCTTCATCTGAACCTACTATGTTATTTCTTATTATTCTTTATATTTTCTATATGATCCCATACACTGAAGAGAACATAAAGCAGATGTACGCTATAATCTCTCAGTTTCCTGTAATAAATTGTTTTCTCAGGTACAGTTTTCATCTGCATTTCTATAATGCTCTTCTCCATTTTTTTAATACTTTATTTGGGCATGGTTTGGTTTGTTCTGTTTAGTGTTATTTGAGTAAGGATTGAGCTTCCCCTCACTATTATTCCTGTTATTTCCAAAATAATCTTCTTGGATGTCAATATGAAGGCCACACTGACATGCAAAGCCTGTTGCCAATTTCAGATGAAGAGCAGACAAATGATCCATCCAGCCTGTGCTGGGCCTCATTAGGATTTTTTCCCTGATCCTTGTTCTAGTCTTTATGGATCAATTTTTACTCTGGGATTGAGAAATCTATGACTCTTCTTATTATGTATATGAAATTATATATTTTTAAAAAGATTTATTTGTTTATTTGAAAGAGAGAGAGCTCTCACGTGAGTAGGGGGAGGGGCAGAGGGAGAGGGAGAGAATCTTAAGCAGACTCCCCACTGAGCAAGGAGTCCCATGCAGGGCTTGATCTCATGACCCTGAGATCAAGACCTGAGCCGAAACCAAGAGTCAGACACTCAACGGACTGAGCCACCCAGGTACCCTGAATTATACTATTGAAAGTCCTTCACTCCCAATGCCTGTCTTGGATTTCCTGGACCTTCTGCTTACCTGATACCTCAGCAAGCACTATGTTCTTACCTTTGATTCTTATTCCTGTGTAGTCATTTGTGCTTAGGAATTTTAGTCTTCTAAGAGGCTACAGAAGAGGAAGGTACAAATGGACAGAAATAAAGTGAACAGGGTGGTTTCTGAGTATCTCAGGACATGCTCAAAAGTGTAGGGATTATCACCAGGTCTTGTGTTCAACAATGCAGCCTCCAAGATGCTAAATAAGGGACCTATGGTTTATTTACTTGGGTATTTTTTCCTGCCACCTTCTTGTTGGCCATGTTGTTTTTTTTCAGAGTAAGACATGAGTCACTGACCAATCTTTTCTTATTCACCTTTAAAGCAAAGAGTGGACAATTTGCCTTTGAGTAAGTTTGTTTTTAGGTCTACTGTGGCTTTGAATGTTTTGAGTTTTTATTTGCAAATATGTCAAAGCAGGCAGGGTCAGGCTTAAATGGGAAGAGTGCCCTGACCATCAGGAAATTTATAGAATGTGATTCTGGATAAAACACAAAGTCTAAAGGAAAGAACATGAGCTATGGAATCAAACAGAGATAGGTTAAGACACTGACCCTTTCATCTTGCTGTGTGGCTTTGGGCAAATCATTTTACCTCTCTGAGTCTGAGTCTTCTCAAGTACAAAAGCTTGGATGACACTATCTACCCAAGAGTTATTGTAAAGACTGAGTTACATATTATGTGTGAAAGGGCCAAAGAAGAGATGCTCGTGAAATCCTGTCACTGTGCCTACTTCTTTTGTCATATGCTAACATCTAAGACAGAGGGATATTTTGTTTCTTTAAGTCTGTAGAAGCTGTGGTGTCTATAAGGATCATTTATAATATGAAAGGCTCATTTGCTCATTTTTAAGGATCATTTGTTTAGATGAGAACATCCATAAAATCATATTAGATTAAGCTATACAGAACTGCCACTATTTGATATTTTGACCACTAACAACGGTAATGTCGTTTGGCTCAGACTAACATAAGTAAGTCATGTTTATTTGTGTGTCTGTAACATTGTTCTAGGAAATGAATAAAATGACATGAATCACTTGAAAGTCCAGAGCCCCCGGTTACTGTGAACCCTAGACTTGTCTTACAAGCAGCAGGTTCAAGGATTTGCTTCTGGAATTCATAGTGGGGGTAATTTGTTAGGTAGCTACAAGTAACACAGTATCCGATGGAACAGAAACAATCCTCTGAGCTGATGTGAGGTCTGGAGCCCCTTGTATGGAGGCAGCCAGGATACAGAGTGGCCTTGAGACCTCCCTGTCAGCAGAGACTGTTCTGGCAAGCAGTTGGCGGTGATGGAAAAAGAGGGATCTCTCTGAGTAGATGATCCTGGGGCCTGGATTTCAGCATTTGGTGTGCAGAGTCAACAAGAGCAGGTAAATGTTGACCCATGTGGGGGCCTCAGAGCTCTGTAACCCCATTTCCAGCAGGATGGACCCAGAAACGACTCCCCTCTGGGCCACATGGTTGGAAAATCATAGCTCTGGAGGAAGGAAGAGGACAATAAAGCCTCTTGTTGGAAATATGCCTCTGAGATGTTAATTCTCTCAAGTCAGGCTAATCCCCTGTCTCTTTCCCAAGTGTTCTGGTTTGTCAGTTGCTCCTGTCCTCTGAATGACACACTGGCCAGGTGCCGTCTGCCCCACATGGACACATGCCTGAATCTGGAACTCTGCCCTTTACCATTTTCACTGTATATCCCGTGCTAAACGTGCTTCTCAGCTGGGAAGCCGCCTGGGGGTCGTGTGGCAGGGAGATGGCACAGACTTGGGCTCCAACCAGTCTGGGATCTGGTCCTGGTTCTCATGGTTACATACTGGGAAATCCCAGGGAATCTGCTCAATCTTTGGAGACCCCAGCCCTCCGCTGGCAAAAGGGGGTGACAACACATACTTCGTAGGTCGTTCTGAAAATTAAACGAGGGGAACTGTTTAGCACGAGATCCTGGGAGCTGTAATTGTTTGGTTATCGATAGTAAAGCGACTGTTGCTCCGTCCCTATGATTTGTGATTGTCTCCATGCAGGGCCAGGGGCAGGTGCACACGGGGTCACTCGGGTCCTCCTCTGCCTGACAAGCGCTGGTCTCCCAGCCTCCCACCTCGGAGCCCTCCAGCCCAGGAACGGGCTCACGGGGGATGTCAGGCAGGAGGACCCATCGGGAGGCCTCGCCGTGTGACAGAGCCAGAGGCAGTGCCCGGGCTGACATCAGTGCCTGGGGACGTTCCGGCCGGGAGCCAGGTGGGGCCAGTCCTCCTCCGGGTGGGCGCTCTGTGCCCCAGGCGCAGCCCCGCGGCAGCGGAGGGGCCTAGTACATTGTCACCGCCTGTCGCGCGGGCCTGGTCTGCTGTGTCTGCATATCCACCTGCGACCTAATCAAGGCATCTCCAAACTGCAGCTTCCCTGGGCTCTACTGAAGGCATATTACACCTCCAAGGAGGGTATGAAGCAGAGGAAGAAGAGAAAAAACCCCAACAAGGGAAAGGTGCGGTGTTTATTGTACTGGAGAACTGCGCATGCTCATCCTTAAGACCTAAGTGGTGGATTCCTCTCTCGGCTTCCTTCTCCAGGACACTGTGTGTCCCCCCTGGCCTGTGGTCTCCAACCCCGGAGTGGGGTAAAGAGACGCGTGCTCTTGCAGCCAAAATATTGACTGTGCCTGACCCAAAGTGCTGACGAGGCGGGGATATTTGGGCAGAGGGCAGGTGGTGCCTGAGCCTCGCGGTCCGGGGTACAGAAATCAGAGACCCTGTGCCGGTCTTTAAAAGAGAGGAGCACACCTCCAGTCTCTGCAGCCAAATTTCTGAAAATCTGGATAATGTCGAATGGTGCCACTGCAAGAAATTCCTGTCCACCCCAGTTGCAAATGATTATTAAGGTAGCAACTCCCAGTCGGGGAAGCGAGGCTCTGGCCCTGGAGAATAGTCGGCGATCGCCTGTAGCATATTGTTCCACTCCACTGACATCCTAACTAGACAGCTTTAGTTTTAGCCATAAAATCCATATTCCAGACCTTTATAGAGCAGAGAGGCAAACTCCCGTGCCTCGGCTGCAAGCATCAAACAGCATTAGAACGAATTAAGGAGATTAAAGACTCCGAGCTGTTGGGGTCCTTCTCCACCCCGTTTCCTCCAAGGAGTCGTTTTAATGGCATGGGACAAATTGGGCAAAAGAGTGGTACAACCAGCCATGCCCACCTCACTCCGGAACCCAGCGCTGGTTCCCCACTAGGCGTCAGTTTCACTGGGGGGGGGGGGTGAGGGGGGAGGTCTGTTACAGGCGCCCGGTGGTGGGCGCACAAACCTTGTGCAGCTCCGCAGCGTGGCTCCTTCCAAGGTGGGAGCCCTCCTTGAGCCATCCTGCCCCTTGATGGGTGAAAAGTCCTCCTCCGGTCCGGCGGGGTGACAAAACCTGGGGAGGGCATCAGATGTGTGCGCTCTGGTGTTTGGAATTTAAGTAAAATCTGTAATTTCCCCCCTGCATTTCCTCAGAGAAATTAGCTATTCTATTCACTGCATAAATTTTCAGGTTTTGCTAGCACGACACTCAGGGTGTTGAATTTTTTATGACAAAAATGCTGTAATAATTGTTGAACAGATGTAAGTGTTGGAGACCGAGCTCTGGCAGACCTCACGAAACCTTGATTAGCAATTTAACCCTGTCATCGCTTCCGCCCGCCCGCCGGGGACCACGAGGTGCAGCTTCCAATTGTTTCATTGGGATGTGCGCGGAGGCAAAGAAAGAGTTTTCTGGAGAGGAGAGGAGGTACTTTAATAAGCCTTGTTGCCCAGCCTGGGAGGGAAACCCTCAGCACATCCTGACCCCGAAATTGCCACGTTTACCAAGTTGTCTGGCTGGGTGATTAAGAAACTAATTGACACGGAGGGACACTTGTCATGGGCCACGCGGCCTGGGCGCAGGGGAGAGGTCGGGCAGCGCAGCCTCTCTGGGGGAGCGGGAAACGACAGTCTACACCTGCTGCTGCTGGGCTCCGCCTGGCAGGGGCCAGCCGGGCCCCCATTTGCACCTCAAAGTGAGTCACAGAGCTATCTCCCTCTTGCCCGCTGCCTCCACTCGAGGCAGCCATGGGGGACGTGCGAGGACTCTGTCCACGGACGGATGAAAGCATGCAAATGCCTCTGAATCAAAAGGTAAATCAAAAGAAAATGGCAGCCCACAAGATGAGGCGGAGGTGACAGCCCGTCAGCCGCTGCACCACCCGACAGGCCTCATGGCAGTGTGGAGGCTGCCAAGAGAACCGCCTGAGGAGGCTGCCACCGAGACAGATGTCACGGCGGGGAGAGCGCCTCCATTGCGTTCGAAGCAGGAAGGGGGACTCCATGTGCCACAGACCTGGAACGCGGCTCCTAATAATGTGGGGTGTCATCGGCGGCCGGGGTTGGGGGACAGGTGGCAGAGAGAGAGAGGAGGAAGGATGAGAAGGCTGGTCAGGGTGTTGGGGAAAGGAGGAGCCGGACTAGAGGCCGTCCTGAGATGAGCGTGCCCGAGAGCGTGTATGTGTGTGTGTGTGTGTGCATGCACACTCACCCATGCACCTTTAGCGCAAGGACGTAGTCGTCCTTACTGCATCCCAGGGCACGCTGTGGGGAGGGGACGGGTGCTGGCCATGGCCTGCCTTTCCAGGACAGGAGCTGTGGCCACCAGGCTGGAGAGGTCACTGGCCTTGGTGTGCAGGAGGCCTTTTGGTGGTTTCTTGCCAAGATCAGTTCCCCGCCGGGGGGTACAGAGTGCTCCCTGGCTTACAGTATGGGCAGAGCAGAAGGGAGGAGGGGGCCCAGGGGACTCTCAACATCTACTTGGGTGCCTCCACTACTGTGACACCCACGGCCCCTGGTCAGTTTCAGCACCAGGACCCAGAAGTTCCCAGGCTGTTCAGACCACAAGCACCGAAAATCCTCCCAGCTCCTTCTCACGTGTATTTCAAACTAGAATTAATATGTAATCAGAAAGGCAAGAGCCTCCGACATAAAAGACCTGATGTGTTCTTTAAATATCGAATTCTTCTAAAAATTGCTTCTGCCTTTGGGGAGAGGCGGCGCCTGTGTGCCTTGGCCCTAAGCAGGTGTTGGGTCTGCACGTTGGAAACCCAATCCCAGAATGTGTGTGAAAAATAAATTTTGTTTGTCAAAATGTAGGACAATTAGCTTTCGTCTAGGAAGTGATGACAGGTAGGCTGTTCGCCGTAAATGTAAAATACAACATACTGGTTTGACCATAAGAAATCCATTATTTTTAAAATCTCAAAAAAAAAAGCAACCAAAAATAACAAAACGAACCTCCCCCCCCAAAATAACACCAAAAACCCAAACCCCAGAACATTTGAGAGTAAGACAGTCAGTGTAACAGAATCTGAGTACGTAGGGACCAGCTTTACTCCAACTCCATTTATAGGCAGGGGATCTGCTGGTTTCATACCATGGGAACAGTTTTGATGTCTCTGCCATTGACTCATTTCGGCAGACACTTCTTGAGGAATTGTCTCTCCATCCTGGATTTGTTGAAACTCTCAGAGGCGTAACTCTGTGATGAGTCCTTCAGGGCAGAGAGAATCTGGGAATGGCCCAGCCTGGTGGGGCATGGACAGATGCCCTTGGGTGACCATCTGTCCTACGTCCAAGTAAAGCCTGAGTCAGTGGATGTGTGACCCTTAGCATCTCCAAGGCTTAATGTCACTCACTTTAAAATGGCATGATTACCCTCCCCACAGCAGTATGGCTGGGATGAAAATGAATGGAAATCTCACATGTAGTGGGCCTCGTGGTAAGTGCTCATGAGTAAGGGTTGTACGGAGCGTCAAAAACACTTAGATGCTAGTAATTGAATCTACAATATGGGTTCTATTTGGAATTTATTGCATACTTAATTTAAGCATAATTATATACCTCCAATCATAAATTATATGCAGTGAGATTTTTGACATTCGCTTCTAATATCATCTCATGAAGAGTTGCTATCTAAGAGAGTTACCTCTGTTCCAGTCCAACTCAGATGTTCCTCCCTTTCTCATCCACGTTCTTCTGGTCTTCACTGTTGTACTTTTGGTTTGTTTTTTGTATACTGTGCATCAGTCTATGCTCAGATGACCTTTTGGTCTTGCATCAAGGTCCTTGCTACTAGGAGCAGAATATTCCCAGTCTACAGTCATTGAGTTCAGAGTTTAAATACTTTCCTCCTCAAATATCTATGAAGGAGATGGCTTCCTTCCAGTGCTCTCTGTTCTGATATGTCTTTATTTTTAAGTTGTCATTATTTTATTTAATGCATTCCTATATTAAACTACTTTATGTTCTTTGTTGACCAAGTAGAGACCCAAACTGTTACTACTAGTGATCATCTCTCTATCTCTTGAGTTCATGCCATAGGCCAGGCATCATATTTGGCTCCTGGTATGTCTTTGAGGTAGATACCATTTATTGCCTCTCCATTATCTTGTGATCCCCTCTCTCTTCTTGCCAATAGAAGCCTATTTTGCAATGGCATCAAGGTACCCAGCTTAGGACTCATTTCTCAGGCTTCCTTCTGCTTCTGGAATGGCCATGGAGCAAGGTTCTAGCCAATGAGATACAAAAGTCTGCCAGGAGTTTCTGAGAAAAGCTTTTGCTTTCCTGTTAAAGAAGGAACAACCTGGCAGCTCTGTCTTTACCTTTTGCCTTGGACGTGGCCATAATTCTGGAAGATCCCTACCCACCTTGCAGTCATTAAATGATAAACCAATGCGCTCAGGGTAGTCCCATAGAAGGAGAGAAGGCAGCTGACTCTGGTGTGTGGCATGGTTAAGCTCCTGCATCAGCCTGGGGCTTCCTACTTCAAGTCGTATTCTTCTTCCTCCTCTTCTTCGTCTTCTTCTTTTAAGATTTTATGTATTTATTTGAGAGAGAGAGAGAGATTGAGAGAATGAGTGGGAGGAGGGTCAGAGGGAGAAGGAGACTCCCTGCAGAAGAGGGAGCTTGATGCCAGACTCAATCGCAGGACCCTGGGATCATGACCTGAGCTAAAGGCAGATGCTTAGCCGACTGAGCCACCCAGGTGCCCTACTTCAAGTCTTCTTATATGAGAAAAATAAAACCCTTTTCACTAAAGTAGACCTAAGTCTGTCTTTCCTGTTACTTAAAGTTGTAAATACTTTAATCTGATTCTATGTTAATATGTCCCTTTTTCCAGTGGGGAAAACAAAAACTCAGAGAGCACATCTGAGTCAGCAAATCAGAAGAAGCTTAGGAAAGCTTCAGTTTCTCTGTCTTCTGCCTGACTTCAGGGCTCAGGTGCTCGGCTTCACTGTGGTAGATGAAAGATGGCCACAACTTCTTAGACATTCCTCTTGCCCAAAGTCCCCTTTCCTTGAACTCTGCTTGGGTTCTGTGACTACTCTGATCACAAGAACATGGCAGAAATAATGCTCAGGACTGAAGTCTGGCACCATCAGCTTCCTGGCTTTTGGAACATTCTCCTGAAGGCCTAGGCCATGTGATAAATCTAGCTCTTCTGTGACTACCACCCTAGAGAGGCCACCTGTTGGCATTCCAGTCAATGGTTCAGCAACCCCAACTAGGTAGTGTGTCAGACTTGTGAGGGAAGCTATCTTTGACCCTTCAGACCAGTCCCATCCACCAGCCGAATGCCATTGAGTGGGCTCTGTCAACACCACTGGAGCAGAAGAATCACCCAGCTTAGCCCTATCCAAATTCCTGACCACAAAATCGTGAGTTATGATTGCTGTTTTAAGCCACAAAGTTTTGGGATAGTTTGTTAAGCAGAAATAGATATTGATCAATTGCCATGAATAATTTATTATAATTACAAAATGGCAGGGCCAACAGGGAATTGTCTCCTCTATGCTTTGCTTTGTCTGAGTTGCTTTTGAATATCTCTGCAAAATCATGGCCACAGCTCTTTACATCTTATTGATCTAAACATAGACTCCTCATTCATATCCTTTGTTTTGCTGCCCGCTGGTCCTGAGTGGGTTGGAAAGAATTCATTGTCTCTGGCTCTTTGGTTGCAAGAGTGACTTTCAGACATCTGGTCCTAACAACGTGGCAGACTGGGCCAATGAGCATTGCCTCCCAGGTAAAAATACATGGAAATACTGGAGACACAGGATAATATTTAAAAATATATGCAAGAGCTCAAAAGAAGGGGAATACCTAGGTTCTTGAAAGGAGGGTTCAATTTGATGATACTGTATATTCTACAGAGGTATTAATTATAGGCTATGGGGCTGGTGATTTTTTTGCCCACATTGGAACAGCAGGGTTAGCTTTGGTCTATATGTGGTGAAGCCAGAAATGGACTCCCAGCATAAAATATACACATTCAAAAGATCTGATAGACCAGGAGAAACGGCAAGAAAGCTTGCCTTCTACCTTGGCCTCTGAGTAAGGGGAAAAAATGTCTTTCATGACAAATCAAAGCTATAAACTTGTATGATGTGTGGCAGTAGGGTTCAACTTTACGTTGCACTTGTGATGTGGAAATCCCAAGGCTAGAAACGTAGGTACAGGTCGAGGGTTCTTGTAGAAGGAAAAGCAAAACGGTTCCTCTAGAAACACATTCCAACACTTAAGCCACATGCATCTCCTATAGATTTAGAAACAACAAAACCAAGCCAAACTTATGCTGAAGATAAACTCAAGAGAAGATTACAAAAGTCTACTAGGAAAGAAGACATTGGAAAATAAAGTAAGCAGACACAGCAAGCTAAAGAATGGGCACCTCAAGAAGTAGAAGTAATAGAAGAGAATAATAGTAGAATATTCTGAGAGGGATGATAGTAAATGGATGTATTTAAAGGGACTGAAGCAGAGGAGGGATGAAGAATAGGACACAATTTTTTTTTTTTTAAAGAGATTAACTTTCAGATTGATTTCAAGATAAAAATAGATCCCTGCATAGAAAGATCCATAAGTATCATTAGTCTTTTAGAACATACTTATTAAAACCCTCATCTGATTGTTTCAAGCTGAAATTTTATTCTATATTCCTATACAATGCAGATTGCTGAGCAAAGGAAGAAAATTCTGCATCCTAATGAGAGAATGCCTTTCAGTGCTCCTCAACCAAGTAACAAGTGTGGCAAATTCAAGACCCAGGGAAAGGGACCTTTGACTTGAACTAAGTGGTGGCTATCAGAGAAGCCATGAGGAGAGGCCTGTGTGAGGCAACCAGCTCTGCTTCTGGGGATGTGTCAAGCTCTCTTGCTCACTGACTAACCCTGACTCGATTTATGAGCCCAAATGCCTTAAGGAACTCTTAAAACCAAAGCCAAAAGGCCAAAGTGTAACGCATCCATGCTAGCCCACATCCTGCCTGCCAGTGCACTCGCCTTCCCACCCCAGGGGCCACGTGACTCCTATTGGGCAGCCTTCAATTTTGCAGGTAGTGTGTTGGGAGAGATTTCTTTTCTATCCCGAAGCAAAAGGGGGCAGTTTGTAGCTAATTGCAGAATAGAGGAGTCATGACATAGCTTCACTTTTCACACTCGATTTCATATTTGGCCATTCTACCCCCTTTCCAAGAACTACCATCTTTGCTCGACTTAGGGAAGATTAATGTTCTCCACTGCCATCCCTTCCACCAACCCCAGAGCTAGAATCCAGGTGAAACATAAGAACTTTCAAGAGGGAAAGGGGTCCGCTTCTCAACCCTGGCTGCACATCAGCTTTAAAGCTTTCCAACACCTGGGGCCATACTCAGACCAGAGAAATGGGAATCCCTGAGAGTAGAACCAGATGGGGGCGCTGGATTAAATACAACGTTCGGGTCATACACTAAAACATTATTTAAATCAAATTTAACCTGGTGTCCTGTACTTTTATTTGCAAAATCTGGGCATCCCAACTCAGGCATTCCTATTTTCTTAAAGCTCCCCGGGGGTCTCAGGGTGCAGCCGGTGATTCTCAAACTTTGGTATATTTAAGAACCACCTGAAAACATTATTAAAATACCAATCCCTCCAGGGATTCTCATCCTTACGTCTGAATTGGAACCCAAGAATGAGCATTTCTAACAAGGTCCTGGGGGATGCTCAGGCTGCTGGGCGTCTGACCACACTTACATTGGTACCAGCAACATCTACCCAGAGCAATGCTCTGTTCCAGAAGACTAAGCATTGAACGGAAGTCTCTCACCTCCTGGATCATCCTTCCCGCTGTGTGGGGCTTGCACGGATTTAACACACTTCCTCTGGCTGTTGTGCAGCATGTTCTCTTGGTTCTGCTGTCAGATCTTTCACTCCAGGAGCTGGTTCCCTGGGTTTAACTGTATCTGACCAGTAGTACGTTTTGGTCAGAAGCTAACGCTAAAAGACCATGCTCTCGCACCCCCACGATTGATTGTTTTTGCCCCGTCTATGGCCAGCTCTCTGGGAGAAATGAAGGAACCCAAAGGTAACACCCATTTTAAAGGAATTTGTTGCATCTGAGATAAGAAAATTATATTTAAAGAGAAAGAAAAATAAGGCAGTCTATATACCTGTTTCATATCGAGAGCTATTTTCTGAATAAATAAAGAAATCCAGAGAAGAAAAGAACGCGGCAGGCCAGGATTAGTGGGGAGAGGAGTGGAAAGACTAAGGAAGAGATCAATTATTCTAGCACTTTCTAACGTATCGTAATGTTTGCTGCCAGCAACTTCACTTTCATTCAGCAAGTTATTGATGGCATGATCCTTGGGAAAGTTACCTGAACTCCTTGAGCCTCAGTTTTCTCCTTTATAAAGTAGTTACACAGATACTGACTTCATAAGGTGGTGGAGAATTAGAAAGAATTATTCTGAAATGCCCAGCTTGTGGACGTTCCCAAACTCGGTTGCCCACATAGCTGGTCAGGTAATGTTGGAGAGCAGGTGCTGTGATGGGCCCCCTCGACCTGCAGCAAATTGTCACCATGTGAGGAAACAGCTCAGGGAACTCCATCTTCTGGTATTCTGAGAGAAAATGGAATGCTTTTGGGGGGCATCTTCCAATTTTTAAATACCCATAAGTAATTTAAAAATACCTTTAACATGGCACCTCACCAGGCCAAACATCATGCATCTGCTGGCCAAGTTGGACAGACATTTCCCGGTTTACCTTTGGTGTGGACTGGTGATAAAAATATCCTCGGCTTTTTGCTGTGGTTATTACTTACTCCACAAATTGTGATACTGTTTTCCAGTTTGTGGATGGGCTAGTTGAAGAATAGGGAAACAGCCAATGGCCAATGAGGAACATTGACAGAATGAGGTCCAATGGTGTCTCTGGATGTGTGTGTGTGCCCACAAACTTAGATGCGCTCTACAATCTCAAAACCAAAACTCCATGGCAGTATGTGAATAAGCACTTACCTCCTGGAGATCTAGGTACCCGTCAGGTGGGGTGGGGGGCAAAGAAAGGGCTGGAAACGGGCCCTCCGACGGATGAGGGGACACTGAGTAGAGTCCTGTGGTAGCATGGTGAGAACGCTGAAGGAGCACAGCCACTGTGTCATGGGGCGCAGTAACCTGGGGTCAGCAGCCTCCTACCTGTTGTTGGCATTGGTTGTTTTGGAAGACAGCCATGCCCACGAGTTGAAGAGTCTGTGGCTGCTTTCAAGCCATAAAGGCAGAGTCCAGTAGTTGCACCAGAGACCCTATGGGATGCGGAGCTTAAGTTATTTACTCTCTGGCCCTTTGCACAAGACATTTCTTGGAACCCCACTGCAGGCCTCCAAATAGAAGGAATGGCACATCCATTGCCAGCTTCCTGGCTCTCCCACTTACTGCTCCCTGCCCACCAGCCTCTGCTCCCCCAGTCTGTCTTCTCCCCACTTACTGGCTTCTGCTCAATCATGGTCACTGCTTCCTCGGAACTAGTGCTTACAGAGGATATGTTGTGGGTGCTCTCTCCAAGCACCACATCCACGTGGACTTTCAGCCTCGCTCCCACTACCACCAGAATCATCTTAATCTTCCAGTTCAGACTCAAAAATGAAGACCTACCTTGCCCAGTTCATCTGTTCTTGTCCAATCACAATAGATGTCTCTGTTCAACCTTCTGGATTGGCTTTTTGTAGGTCAAGGGGCTACTCTGGCCCAGCAGGCTGTTGTCTCTAGTATGGCCTTAATACCAAGACTAGGTGATGGGAATCCATTCTCATTCCTAATCTTGTCAAGATACTATCCTGTACATGGCTTTATCCCAATTAGCTGACAGCATCAAGATTTTGAAGTAGAAAGTATTACTCTTATTTTATAGGTGAAGAAACCAAGACCTTTGGAGGTTAAGTATCTAACCCTGTATGAAGCACTTGACTAGGGATTGGCAAAGCCAGGCCTCTGGATGGCTCTCCTTGGATGGCCCTAAATCCTGATTCTGTGTTCTTTCCGCTTATCCCCGTTGAATTGGCAGAGTCCCTTGGGCTGGACCTAATTGGATGAGGAAGAACTGGCCGGTTGTGCAAAGAGGACAGAGGGTGGGAGAACAAATCAGGGGAGAAAGTCCTTGTAGGTGGAGGAGAAGGAACAGGTGTGGAGTGAGGCTGGCCATACTGCCCAGAGCAAGGAAGGATGGCAGACCGGGCTGGCCGGAAACCCCGAGGATGGTTTCAGAATCCCAGGGACTGAGTGTGCATAGCATTTCCTAGACCCCTCAGTCCATACCCACTATCCATGTGACTTTAGTAGACCCAGGCAGAAAAGAGAAAAAGAATCACCAGGCTCTGCTGGTATGAGAGAGTGCACTCTTGGTCACCAATGAGCAGTCAGCTTACAGCTCACGGCAACTGGGGAGCACACAGCTTTTAAACTCTTATTCCATCTGGGGGGAGAGTTCACAAAAGAAGGTTTCTGCAGGGGCATCTGATATTCAGAAGAGATTTACTGATGTAACAATTTGCACTATTTATATTCAAATGTTCTTTTAAAAAATGCAGCATCCAAATTTACCGATAGTAACTGTGTGCAAATCAGGAAACTTATCTCCTTTTTATAGGCTAAAATCAAATTACACTTTACATTTTTCTCATTTGCAGAATATTAGATTGTGGTGTCTAAATGACTTGTGTTTAGGAATAAGGTGAATTTTAAAGAACAAATTTTAAAACTGCATAAGCAGTTTAATGGGTGTTTTCAGAAACGAGCTGCCATCACATATTTGTGTGAAACTGGTACTCATATCATCGCTTCTGTTAGAGCTGAGCCCTGAAAATCATCATGCTCAGGTTTTTGTTTATTACCCTGTGGACGACAGGACTGTTGAATAAAGTTCTAAAAAAAGGTCGGTGACGTCCCTGTTTGTTCTCTATAGGAGCCAATCAACTTATCTTCTGACCTGTAATCCGAGATCTGATTGAGTTCTCAATATCGTGCAATTCACAGATTCTATCCCCATTTACGCACACGTTTGTAGTTGTCACATGGTTTTCAGTGTTCTTAATGAGCTGTTAACAAGCTGTCAATTACCTATGCAAATTAGGGAGCCGCCATTGAGAGGTGGCTCTATCTGGAGTTAAAGAGTGCTACCTTGGAATGTTAGGGAATCAATCATTCTAGCTTTAATAGCTGTCTTCACCCATGTGTCTCTTGTCATGTCTGGGTCTTTTTTCATTATAATACCTACCACATAAGAAAAGCCCTTTGGGAATTTCGAAGGTGCTTAGAAAAGAGCTTACCTAAATCTTTTGTAACTTTTAACTTGGCTTACATATTGCCTTGGATGCACTCTTACTTTTCCATCTCTGCCTTTCTAGGCATACTCCACTGCCATTCCTGCGCTGATGTGAAGGGGCCCACTGACCACTGTTGCTCCAGCTCTAGGGGACTATTCGGGGTCCTTTGCCCCTGTTTCTTCTGCAGGAAAGATCTTTATCCTCTCCACCCCTTGGTGAGCTCCTGGGCACAGATGCACTGACAATAAATGCCAGGAATGAAAGCTTATTTACTCAGCAGAGTTTGCTGAGCCCCATCTTCCAGGCACCTCTGGATGCAAATGGGAATAAAACCAAGCTCATTGCCATTATGGAACTGACATTCTGGAGGGGAAGACAGGCAATTAACAATAATTGCACTAAATAAGGAAATGACATTGGGGTATGGGGAGGTGATGTATGACAAGGCAAAAAAGAGAAAGAGCAAAAGACGAAGGATGTGGAATGGTTGGGGGGGGGGTGGGGGCAGTTGCAATCTAAAGAGAATCCCGAGTGAGGCCTCACTGAGGAGGCTACATCTGAGCAAAGACTCATAAGAAGGGAGATTGTTGGCCACCAGAATACCTGAGGAGGAGCACAAGGCAGAGCCAGCTTCAAGTGCAAAGAGCCTAAGAAGGCTCCAGAAGAGTGAGTTTGCAGGGTGGTGGGGGGGTGGGGTGGGGGACAGGGTGGCATCTGAAGGAGCTTTGTAGCAGAGAGGGCGGGATGAGCAGGACGAAGGCGGATCTTGTGGACTCCTTGGATAAACTCTTTGGTTTTCCCTCCAAGTGGGCTGGGAGCCATTGCTGGGTGTTGTTGTTTATGTATTGTTTAAACTTAATAATTTTGGATTTACAGAAGAGTTGCAAAGAGAGCACAAGTGTCCCCTATACGCTTTGCTCAGATTCCTCTAATGTTCTCATCCTACATAAGCATGGAACATTGATTAAAACGAAGAAATCAACTTTGGTGCAATACTATTAACTAAACTTCAGACTTTATTTGAATTTTCCCACTTTTTTTTTTCTATTTCAGGATTCAGGTTAGTCTGTCCAGTGTCTCTTCTACCTTCGCTAACGGGTGACCATTTCTTGGTCTTTTCTTGATCTTGACACTATTGAAAAGCAGTCAGGTATTTAGTAGACTGTACCTCAAGTTGGGTCTGTCCCATCTTTTCTCATGGAGAGCCTGAGGGTGTGGATCTGGGCAAAGAGCCCCACAGAGGTTATGTGTCCTTGTCCCATCGTGTTGGAGACACATGACTTATCCCGGTGATGTTAACCTTGGTCACTTGGTTAAGGTGGTATTTGCCAGGTTTCCTTGCTATAAAGCTACTATATTTAGTTTTTCATATTCTATCTGTTAGAGTCAAGTTGTTAAGTCCAGTCCACATTTAGGAGAGGCTTATTAAGCTCTGCTTCCTGGAGGGGGGTTGATAGCAAAGAATTTGTAGTTATATGTTAAAACCACTAGTAAGTAAGAAATTGGTGTGTGTGTGGGGGGGAGATACTTTGAGACTATGAAAATTCCTTATTTCTTCTTAAAGCTTTTTTCTCTAACGTTAGCATTCATCAGTAAATCTGGCATGCAGCATTCATGAAAATCATGTTCTAATGGGGATTTTCTAGTTCCTCCCTTCCTTCATTGCCGGGTTTTGAGCAGAAGTGACATCCTTGATTTCCCTTTGAAGAGTGATTCAAGGGTCATGGATGGAAACAGGAAGCCAGCTTGGGGGGGCACACTGCAGTGATTCAGTTAAGGGATGATGATGTGGAACGAGGCAGAAGCAGTGCTCATAGGGTGAAATGATTGAACTCTGGACAGAAGAGGGAAAGAGAGAAATGGCATTTCACCACCAGAATGATTGTGAAGCTGTTGGAATCATGGAGAGGCCAGTGGTAGAGAGGGGCAGCCAAAGGTATAACAGGTTTTCTGGGCTGATGGGGTTGGTATAAGCCAGGCACTCAGTTGCATCCGACATCCCAGTGGATAGCTTGGATAAGCACCCAGATAACAGAGTTAAAAGTTTGAGGGAGAGGTCCTTTGACTATGTTCAAAACTTCTTCAAGCCAAATTTGAGATTTCTCCATAGTGTATCCTCAGTAAGTGTTCTTATTTCAAAGGTTATAAGATGTGTCATAGACTCAGAGAAGACACAGACACCAAATAATTAGTGCAGAGAATTCATAAAAATAAAAAACCCCACAAACTATGAATTCATAAGGACAACAGCAAACAATAAAAGTTGGCAAAAGATATGAGGGCAATTCGCAAAAGAGGAACCCTGAGCATTCAATAAACATTTGAAAATATGTTCACTGAAAGCTGGAAAAAAGCAAGTTAATGCAATGGTAGGATGCTGTTTTATACGCACCAAACTGCAAAAAATTAAAGGGTCTGATGATACCAAGTGCTGGGGAGAATGTTTCACACCTGGCTGGTGAGAGTGTAAATTGGTAAGCAGCGCAGGGAAATCTAGGGAAGAAAACTGGTGACTAGAGCAGAACATGGGCTCTGCAGCAACCCTGTGAGGAATCACTCTTGATTCTATCTACCTCCTTTTAGCTGGAAGAGTTGAGCAAGCTATTGAATCTCATTGCACCTCACTCTTCACATCTGTGAAATGGGGATAATACTATGGTCTAGTTGTGTTGTTCTAAAAATAACATGAATTAATATATGTAAAGCTGTTAGGTCCTGATGGATCATAAATTCTCAGTAAGAGTTAGCTATTAGTATTAGTGAAGTGAAGGGTCTCTTACTGCACTGACTGGCAATCCTACTTATAAAAGTAAAATCAAAGAAAATATGCCTATTAAGACTGAAACAAAGGATTTTTAAGGCAGCAATTATTTGTTAAAGTAAAATATTGGAAATGAACTAAAAGCTCATTGTCAGGATAAGAAAAATAAACATTGAAATGTTTATTACATATTATATTATGAATATCATATTCATATATATTGTGTGGAATATTATAGTGCGGTGAAAATGAATAAGCTAGAGTTACACGTTTTGAAATGAATCAAAATATTCAGTCAAACAAGTAAATTTCAGACTGTACAATCCTCATTCAGTCTGCTAAAATATGTTGGTTGGCTTGAAGTGTGTGAAAAAACCCTTAAACTCTCGCATGTCCATGTTGGAAAGGGAGAAGTCATTTAGTAGATCTTTCAGACAAGTTTGGATATCCTTCTTTGATACTATGCCAAAAACTCAGTAAGTGGTAGTTTCTCAGAGGTTAGTTGTAATGTGAAATCTGAAACTATATCAATGAGTTTTTCATACTTGGTTCTATTAAAATCCATTGTTTTTCTTGGACTTTGAATGGAATTGATGGCAAATCCATGTGTGATTTTGTAACATTATATATTGCTCTTTTGGAAAATACTGGTTCACTGAGTTATGTAAATCTTCCAGTTTTTGATACCTTTAATTATAAATACTTTTAAAAATCACATTAATAATATTACCAGTGATCTCATCAGAAAAGGTTGTAAGTATTGAAGAGCTGTCAGGCTTATGGTAACAGATGGGAGTTTTCTAAAATTCAAATATTTTAATTTGAATCCTGATACTGTCAGTTCTTTCCTTTAAAATGACAGGCTCATTTT
>NC_138377.1:6200995-6236018 GCF_054177405.1 Leptonychotes weddellii | reverse complement strand
CTGAAAAACAAACTGAGGGTTCTAGAGGGGAGGGGGGTGGGAGGATGGGTTGGCCTGGTGGTGGGTATTGAGGAGGGCACGTTCTGCATGGAGCACTGGGTGTTGTGCACGAACAATGAATCATGGAACACTTCATCTAGAACTAATGATGTAATGTATGGGGATTAACATAAGAATAAAAAAAAAAATTAAAAAAAAATATTGCAAAAAAAAAAAATGACAGGCTCATTTTATTCATTTTTGAGAAAAATGCCTGAGAAACACTCAAGTCTGAACAACCATAATTTTTCTGTAGGTTATTCTTTTAAGTACAAATGTTGCTGCATGAAAAAGTGGCTAGTTCAGCTGGCAACTCAAGCACTCATATGTGTTTTCCTCAGGACAAGCATCATACTTTGGGGTACAGCTGAAGTGCTCTATGTGTACAAGGCATTTTTTTTCTTACACAGAATATCTAAAAGAAGCGCCCATGAGAGTCAAGATATAATAAAGTTAATCATCTTTACTGCTCTGTGAAGGATATTCTTCAGGGAAACTTGCCTTTGAAAAACATTTTTGTTTTGTTTTGTTTTATTTCATGTGTGTGGTGGTTAATTATCCAGTGCCTATTGGATGGGTTTGGTGGCACTGCCCTGGCCATGCTAACGCACCAGCAGTTTTAGCCTGTGTAGCTTTTGAGTAAAAAGAGACAAACAGTGTCTTCAAATTACTCTAGAAATAGTGTTGACCCTGTAGACACCATGACAGCATCTTGACCATAGATCACTCTTTGTGAACTGATGTTTTAACACAAAACCAGACATTTTGGTTGACTGGTTGGTTGGTTTGCTTCCATTGCCCTTCTCAGAGAATTGTTCCGGCTCTCGGTTTCTGAAGTGGGGGTAGCAGGCCGTATAATCGCTTTCTTCCCTCCAGTCCTCCAAACCGTGTTCAAGAAAGGGTGAGAAGTTGGCTGTAAAGTATCTGATCCATTGGTAAGGCAGTCAGTGGTCCACTGGGTTCTCTTTCTGGAGAGTTCGAATAAGTCACAGAGATGTATTTAATCAGGCAGCAGCGGCATGGGAAATGAGGGGGCCATACCTAGTCAGGCAGAAGTTGGCATGGGAAATGGGGGATCATATTGAATGGAAGCCATTTTTATCCACCTAAATGCTGACAAGAAGGTAAAGGAAGCTGTTGTGTCATCCGTAGGTAGAAGCTTGAGGACAATGTAACGATGAAGAGTGGGAACGAGAGCCCGTGAAGTGTCATGGAGATGAGATAGATAGATAATGGAGAGAGAGACAGAAACAGAGAGATACAGAGACACAGAGAGGGAGACAGAGAGAAAAAGAGGTAGTAATCAAAAGAGAGAGATTTAAAAAAGACAGATAAAGAGACGGAGAGAGAAATAGAGATAGGAATCGAGAGATACATAGAAATGAGAGGGAGAATGATACACAGAGAGGGGTTAGGAAAATGGGAGAGAGAGAAAAAAAGACTTCCAGTAGTTCCCTTAATTTGATTATGTTTCCTAACAACATAGAACATGACAAAGGCTCTAGGGGAGATTCAAAGTGAAGAGGGAATTAAAACTTTGAAGTCTTTAATTATGAGAATGCACCAAGAATCTTAAAAACCTCCACAGAAATTCACTTGAAATATAAACCTCAGAACTTTTGGATGGTACAAAGTATAAGTCTATCTTTGTTTTCATCCATCTCAAGAGGACATTTATGTTAAAGAATAGGTTTTAATGTCAGAGTCACAATTTAGGCTCCTCACCGTGGGCCACCAGTAATCCTGATTGCTCTGAAACGTACAGTGGATCTGGAGACCAGGATTAGACACAGTCTTTCTGCCATATGCCCTCTTTAGGATTCTTTCTGAAACAATCCTCACCAGATTGCCTGCTAATCGTCCCCTGGCATCTCCGTGGTCAGAATGCCATTTCCGGCTTTATTTTCTGTTTTCTGTTTGTGCATAAGATAATCTTTTTTTTTTTTTTTCCATCTGCAAACTCTAGGGGGTAAATTTTGAGCATGATGCACGGAGGTTTAGCCATGGGACTCTCATTACTGTTAATGGGAATGACAGCACTCAGTTTCAGAGCCCAAGAACATTTACCCCTTGGATGATGGTGTTGTGTGCTGGTTTTTTAATTGTATTTACAAATAAAGCTGGCATACAAAGAGTAGCAGTTCCTGGGAAGGTGGCATTTTAGAAAACGGGGGGGGGAGACGGACTATCCTTGGATCCCCAGCCTAATGCCAGACAGATTTGGAGAGAGGGGTAGTGGGGTTCTTGGCATCTTTTCAAAAAATTGTAGTTATATACCCATAACATCAAATTTACCATTTTTAAGTGTACAGTTCCAGAGCATTAAGTGCATTCATCCATCACCATCATCCATCTCCAGAACTTTTTCATCTTCCCAAACCAGAAATTCCATACGCATTAAACACTAATGTTAAACACTAACTCCCCCTTCCCCCTCCCCCAGCCCCTGACAACCTCCATTGTACTTTCTGTCTCTATGAATTTGACCACTCTAGATACCCAATGTAAGTAGAATCATGTGATATTTGTCTTCCCATGGCTGGCTCATTTCACTTAGTACAATGTCCTCAAGGTTCATCCATGTTGTAGACTGTGACAGAATGTCCTTCCTTTTTAAGGCTGAGTAATATTCCATTGTTTGGAGAGAGCACATTTGTTTATCCATTCTTTCAGCAATGGACCCTTGGGGTGCTTCCACCCTTCGGCTGTCATGAGCATGGGTGTACAGCTACAAGTCCCCATTGCACTAGTTTATATTTCAACCAGTAATGCGTAAGAGTTCCAGTGTTTCCACATCCTCACCAACCTTTGTTATCTGCTTTCCCTCCCTCCCTTCCTCCTTCCTTCCTTCCCTCCTTCCCTCCCTCTCTCCCTCCTTATTCCTTCCTTGATAATGGTCGTCCTAATGGGCATGAAGTTTCTCTGCATCTTTTTTTTTTAAAGATTTTATTTATTTATTTGAGAGAGAGAATGAGATAGAGAGAGAGAGCACGAGAGGGGGGAGGGTCGGAGGGAGAAGCAGACTCCCCGCCGAGCAGGGAGCCCGACGCGGGACTCGATCCCGGGACTCCAGGATCATGACCTGAGCCGAAGGCAGTCGCCCAACCGACTGAGCCACCCAGGCACCCTAGTTTCTCTGCATCTTGACAAAACCCCAGATAGATCATGTATACTTTCATTGCTTTTTTTTTTTCCTGGCTCCACTTTCCTTGAGTTTTCAAATTCAGAAAATACTCCCCAAGCTCCAGAATTGATCAGGTGTCCGCACTGGAAGGACTGAAAATACCCCCTATTGCTACAGATGTTGCCTCATTTCTAATTCGTGACTTCTTTTTTTTTTTTTATTCTTATGTTAATCCCCATACATTACATCATTAGTTTTAGATGAAGTGTTCCATGATTCATTGTTTGTGCATAACACCCAGTGCTCCGTGCAGAATGTCTAATTCGTGACTTCTAAATTGATATCCCTCCCTAGTGTCTGTGCTCTGTTAAGGGGGCCTCTGTCCCTTATCCCTACACAGGATCTGGTACCTAGTAGGCACTCAATAAATATTTATCGAATGAATGAATTTAAACCAACTCTTCTATGCGACACATGTATCTTTAAACACGAAGAACAAAAAAGGTTTATTACCAGGATGACTATATCAAAATTCAGGGTGTGTAGTAACAAAATAACATGACTGTAAACACAGAGATGGGAAAAAGTAAATTGACTAAATTATTAGTGTCATTTTGATTTCAGAAAGTGCTGCTTCTTTACACATAAGCAGTTACAAATGCAGCCTATAAAAGTTAATATTCATAACATGATTATCTTTCAATGAAAGTATTAGGGAAACACAAAATAATAATAATGTAATGTACAGGGGGCGGGCTTCCATGGTAACCTTGGCACATCAATTTAAGCATTTAACCAAGGACCTGTGGCTCTTTAAGACAAGGTTCTGACGCCCAATTTCAGAGTGACCCTCAATAAGCACATTGGAGATCATGATTACTTCGCACTTCTTGATTACTGATTATTTAGAAGGCACTTTGGAAATTGCAGATAGCTGGCTTGCCCAGGGGAATTACAATCCACATACGATAAACAAGGTAGAAGCTGTGTAAGGAAGATTAGACAAAAAACATTAGAAGGCCCCAAGTTTCAATTTTACTCTTTCCAGATCAAGCCACCGATAGTTTTCTTCCTTCCTTCTTTCCTTGCTTTTAGTTTATTCTACCGTCATTGGCCAATTTCCGAGGAAGGAATAGACAAACGTGTTTGTGTGCAGGTGTGTGGGAGGGGGTCCAGTACACACTGAGCTGGGGGAGCTGTATAAGATGAACATGGAATGAGGAGGAATGGTGATGTTTAGGGCTTTGGCATTGGAAAAGAGGTGGTGGGGATAATTTGGCGCCTTCTCTTTGTTTTATAAGCAACAAGGTTCTGATAGGGAAGAGGTCTCACTGGGGCCAAGAATCATACTCCTTAGTACCAGCAGAATTGGGTATAGAAGCCAGGCCTGGCAGGGGGTTGTAGAATGGAGGTTGGAAGACTTCAACTACCCTGGATATGAAATGAAGATGCTTGCCCTGACGAGTGAGACATGGCCATACAGAGAGATTATAGCAGGAAGTGATGATATCAGTTGCTGGCTCCCACCAACCCAGTCCTCGAGACTGGTCACAGGGAAGCCCCGAACAGGGCTGATGTCCCTGTTCAGCAGAGTGGGCACAGTGCAGGGGGCACATGGTACATTTAGGGGCCCACAGAAGTGTTTTACTTTTAATTTCCTTGATAATCAGAAGACAAATATAACAATAACAAATGTATAGTAATGAATCCAGCCTGGATTAGATTCCTCTTTTTACCACCCCAGTTATAAGATATAGTTTTTAAACTACTTTCATACAGGGAGGAGCACCCAAAGGCAAAAATGCTTCAGACCCACAGGAGTCATGATGCAGCTTTGCCTCCCAAATCTTTAATCTTAGCTCAAATTTCTCATTGATCACTTCCATATCCAGTTCAGTTCTTTTGTGAGCAAGCTGGACTCAAGATCCAACATGAAAAAAAGTGACTGTATTTCTATATTATTTACAACTTTCAGCAGCAAGGAACAGAAAATCAATTTAAATTGGCTTAAGCAAAAGAGAGTTTAGTGGCCCTTAAAACTGAAAAGTCTAAGGTTCTTCAGCTTCAGGTATGGTTGGACCCAGGTGCTCCAGTGATGACCATTGGAATGTGTCTTCTCCTCTCTGAACATTCTCCATTCTCCTGCATTGGTGCTATTCTCTACCAGGCTTGTGTTGGAGACATGCTAACCAGCAGTTTGGGACTTACATCCTGCTAGGTTAGTTTCCCTGGGGCTCCCAACACATGTCCCAGTAATTGGCACCTGTTATAATATGCCAGGCACTATGCTAGATCTTTACTTGCATGATCTCATTAAATCCTCAACTTTAGCTTAGGGGATAAGATGTAGTCTTACTCCTCTTTTAGAGGCAAGGACCACTGAAGCTTGAGGACATTAGCTGAGACGTGGCCCTGAATTTCTGTGACTTGCATGAAGCCAGCTCTCCATGGCAGAGCAGCCCAAGCTCTTTAGCTGGCATTGGGAGTTCTCTATGAAGTGACCCCTACAGTCCCATTTAGCCTTGTGGTCACTCTTCTTACTTCATTGGGCCTCTCTTAAGTTGCAGGTTTTCCTAGCTCTAGACATTCATGGGAGCTGTCCCTGTTCCCAGGCTGCTTTCCCTCTGTACCTCTTCAAATCCTTCTCTGCGGTAGAGGCCCACATCCAATGCCTCACCACTTCCATGATACCATAGTGGAGAGTATCACTAGGAGACTACCCCCACATCTTACCACCTTCCTCTCGTGATTGCTGGCACTTTCTCCTGTATAATAATCACTATATAGATGCCATCTCTCCTACTCAGGGAGAAACTTTGGGATCAAATTAATCCCACCCCATTCCCTTAGATGCCCCCATAGAATCCGCCATCCCAAAGGTGCTCATTAAACATTAGTTCATGAATTAATAACTTGACTCACTGGGCCCCCAAAATATTAACTTCTATTCTTGAAAACTCTGCTTTATGCCAGGTACCCTCATGCATTATCCCTAATCTTCACAATGACCTCCTTGGAGAGAGCTAAGAATATTAAAGGCCTAAGAGATAAAGTGTCCAATGTCACAATGCCACTCATAAGGGAAGATGTCAGCATTTGAATCCAGATTTGTCCAAAGCAAAACTTCATGTTCATTTTTCTTTTCTTTTTCCCCATACTAAATGTTTGATGTATAGTTGGGACTAAAAGTAGCACCTCTTAACTCTGAGTTCAGTGCCTTCGAAAGTACTCTGAAGCTCCAAGCGTGAAGACCCCTGTCTGTCAAGTCACTTTATATGGCATCTCTACGGATCACTGTGGGCCATTTGGGGCCTCATCACTTCTTTTTATTGGTGAAGGTTATCTTTGGTAATAAGAAAGAAAAATCTTGATATAGAGAAATAAATAGTAATTATAAAACAATTTGGATATAGAATAGGAGAAAAAAGGGGATGTCGTCAATTCAAATGTGTTCATGTTGAAAAAGAAGGCAGCATGGAATCTCAGACCAAGGATAGCTCATAGGATAACCCATAATTCCTTTCTTCTTAGCCTGATCTGTTTGTCCCAGACACCAGTTTGCTATCTAATTTATCTGTTTTTTTAACTGGTATCAATATATCTTTGTTGTCCCTCAGCACAAAGCATTTGGGTCATAGGGTGGAGATTCTAGGAGGAGGCATTTGGTAAGCATGTAATTGCCAAGGTCAGCAGAATTTCTGCTTCCCTATGACCCAGCCTAAAATATTGTCACACACCTCTCTGGCCCACCGTGCTATTTTACTATTTTATGGTACTTAACTACCATGTGGATCATCTTTGCCATTTATTTGTTTACCTTTTTGTTGTCTATCTCCCCTTCTAGAATGTACATAAACCCATACTTCTTGGTGGTTGTGTTTACGGTGCATCCTCAGCTCTTAGAACATCACCTGGCATATAGCAGGTGGGGAAGGAAAGGATGGACTGTCGTTGGGTGAATAATGGAACTAAAACCATTCAGTAGAACTCGTCGTCTAGCTTGCCTAGACAACACCCTGGTCTTTTCTGGCTCCTATTTTCAAACAGACCCAATTTTGCCATGGCTTCTGGAAACTGGGCCTGAGGGATTAGTAGGTTTTTCAGGGGACAAAGTAGAAGAACATCCCAGGCAAAGAATTACCATGAGAGGAGGAAATACCAACCTTGCATTTTACTATCACCATGTTTTTGAAAGGCTCCCTGAAAAGTTTGGAACATGTCATCAAGTGATTAGATGGAACTTCTTAGAGTGGCAACTGAGCATTGATTTTTAGATGATTGAAAATGGATACCTGCTCATCTGGTGGGATGCCAATCAGGGCCCAAACCCTCTTTAAGTCAGTAGAAATTGCCATTACAATCAATGGTTTGCACTGAGTGTAAATCCTCCAGTCAAATCACTAGGAAGTGATCAATAGAACTGCTTTTTTGATGTCAACAGGAAAATGGTGTGTAAGGTAAGTTGATGGGGAAAGTTTCCAACTTTTCTCAGTAAACTTTTGATTCTTTGGCAATTTACAAATTGGAGCAATGTGCCCAGAATACCCAGGTTTACAGCTTTCTCTTCAGAAATCCTCGCTGGTCTCTCATCAATCCTTGAGGCTCTTGGTTTCCAATGGCAGCACCTTAGCCTTTAACACACAGAAAGGAAAGAACATTATGGTATGTTTGACATATAGCAAATAGTTTTTCTTTCATTTACTTGCAATCACGTAAATAGAGGAAAGAGAAAAGAGCACCCCAAACAACCTCCCATCTCTTGCCATTCCATCAGTTACATCATATAATCAATGAAGTTTCTGAAGGGAAATTGAGCTGTAATGGCTGCCTCTTAGAGCCTACAATCAGAGTGAGAGCTTCTTGATGAGCTTGATATTCAACTTATCCAGATGACTCTCCTTGGACTAATTAGGATTGGGTGAGCTTGGGGAAAATGAAGAGGTTGGTTGGGATATAATGAAACCCTCACTTCTGAGCTGCCTCAGAGTTACAAAGCTCGATGCCCTGGCATGGGAAGTCAGGAGCCCATGGGCAATTGGCCCCCTTAGTTCCATGTGGTAGCCAGGAGGCCAGAGAATGTAGGTTTCATTCTGCCTGTGAGTATCCTCTTGCAGAGTAAGCATGGCCACAACTGACAGTCCTTATCCTGGTCTCCCAGGGCCCACCAGGAAATAGGACGTCAACATCTTATCATTTACCAGCTGAATGACTTTAGGAAATGATGATGATGATCAATACAATAACAATAATGACAATACCATCAGCTGACATATATTGGGCACTTACCACATGAGTAGCATTGTTTAAGTGTCTCTCATACATTTACTTATTAAATTCTCATTGCATCCTGCTAATTTTTTGTATAAGGAAGCTGTGGCATGTAAAGGTCAATTAACTAGCCCAATGTCACACAGTCAATACAAGATTTGAACCAGGGTTTCTGGCTCTAGAGCCCAGAGAGCTGGTGGCTCTTTCACCAGCAAGCCAATCTTCCTCTTGGACCCCATTTTTTCGTTTCTTCAGGGCTGTAGTCCCAAGGCCTGGGTGAGTGTAGATGTGAGGGCTTTCTCTGTAAATGATACCAATAGAAATTAGTACATTCATCCCTTTGATAACTGGAGTGTCAGACTCAGAGCATATGATTCCTACCAACCCCTGCCCTAATAGCATGGGACCCAGAACACAGTAGGATCATCTTTACCTCAGGTTTTAATCTCCTCCTTTTCTTTCTAAAGATTTATTTATTTATTTTAAAGAGAGAGAGGGAGAGTGTGTGTGTGAGCAGGGGGTGGGACAGAGAGAGGGAAACAGAGAATCTCAAGCAGACTACTCATTGAGTATGGAGCCTGCCAAGAGGCTCAATCCCAGGACCCTGAGATCATGACCGGAGCTAAAATCAAGAGTCAGATACTCAACCAACTGAGCCACCCAGGTGCCCCTGAATTTTCCTTATTTCGTGTCAGTATTTATACATCTGGCAGTTTATTAGACTCATGATCTAAATTCTGAAGTTCTGATTAGTTATGTTACTGTGTTCTCATCTGCCAGGTAGGTACCCTTCACTTTGCACATGGCCTTATCTCCATGACATCATGACTGGTGTTTTGTGGCTTGTATTAGTCAGGATGAGCTAGGTAATGCTGTTGTAACAAACACACCCTAAATCTGACTGATTTATAAAATCAGAGGCTTATTTCATGTTGTCTCTATGTGGGATGGTGCCATATCTTTTCACTGTGGAATCTGGGTTGAGGGAGTAACCAGTTTCTCAAATTGCTGGTTTCATGAGAAAGAGTTCTGAGGTCTCAGCACCAGCAATCGAAAGGGAAAACATGTAACTTCTATTTGTGTTATGGGCTGGGATTCGTCACTCAGCTCCCTTCGAAGTCAAGGAGGGTAGGAAGTAAAATCCTGCAATGTGCTGGGGGAGTAGACAGCTGGATATATCTGGTACACAGCTCTAATGGGTACCACATGATCCCCAAAAGTCAATCTAGTCTCAATGACAAGAAAGGAATCTGTTAAATGAGAATACAAGAGAAAAAGTGATGAGTGCTTTAAATGTCAAAAATGATGCGAGGAGAATGAGAAAAAGAATATAGTTTTGCACATCTGTTAGGTTCAAAGATCCTTGCATATGGGTTTCTACTGACCTCTCAACAGTCTTACAAGACAGATATCATGAACTCCACTTTTCACTTAATAGGAAAGAATAGAGAGCTTAAGAATTGTGCCAGGCCAGTTGAGGCCAAGTCACTCTTTCCCCTATATGTTTCTGATATGAGCAAATAGAGGGGTTGGTCCTTATCTTATCCCAGTGACCCCAAAGACAGTGTGTGTCAGGAAATAGATTCTCAATAGATGATGACTGAAGGAAGGAGCCATTTGAGGAATTGCTTCCTGATTCAAGAACCAGGTTGGATCTGCCATATGTATTTAAGTATGGCCAATAAGTGGTAGCAGGTGAACAAGAGTTCCACCACCAACTGTGGCCAAAGCTCTCCAGAGTGGTGTTCTTTCTCTCTCTCTTTTCTCCTCCTCAGGGACAAGTTCTCATACATGGCTTGGGGAAGTGTTACTTTTTGTGCACTCCCCAACTACCCAAAACAGTACAATCCAAGGTCCCTTAACATTTTATTCCTTATCCTTTTATTCCTTCTTTATTTAGTATTTATTTTTTTTCCATTATTTTTGTTCTTTGGAATTTTGGAAGAGTGACTATATAGCCCACTTTGTATGTGGATCTGAAATGCAAAAATCAAAACGGTACAACTAAAGAATTTTCTATCGCACATCTGAGATGTTGAGTTCTTTTCACTTCTTGAATAGAAGTATTTTGCATGTTACCAAGTAGCATAACACTATAAGTTCCACAATAAATAAACATATGAACATTTGAGGTAATGATTGCAGAAATAATAAAAGCAACTGCAAATGCACTTATTTGTTAGCAGGGCAACCCCTTTTTGAGAGGGATGCACAAACTTAATTATTCAAAGAAGCAGACACTTCAAGCAGAGGCTCTGCTTGCATCCACTGATTATTCAGGAAATATTTTTGAGCAACTAGTTGTAAAAACTACTTCATAATAGTATCTCTTCACTGAGAACTCATTGCTCTAAGCATTGCTGTAAAGCATTAAATACGATCTCAATCATCCTCACACAACTGCATGGAATGTATGAAACAGGCAATCTTGTATCTCCATTGTCCAGATGAAATAACAAGGCTTCGGGATGGGAAACACCTTGTCTAAAGTCATAGGGCTGGTAGCTCAGTTCTGTCCAGCTTTTGAGGTCAGCCTGATAACCATTTTACCTCAGTGACCCATTGTTAGAAAGTACGGATTATATAGCCATAGAGTCCCTCACTTTGCAATTCTAAAGTGCTACCAGACAACCGTTAGACCTACTCTCTAATATATAAGGGGGAACTGAGGTCCAGAGAGGGGGTGGCACCCGAGTTATCCTTTCACTTGGCAGCAGGACTGGGGCTCATGTCTAAAAGCCCTGGATCTTAGAAACTGGAATTCCTTGGGCTCTCTCTGGATTCAGACAGACTGAATTAAAACTCATCTCTGCCATGGCAGAACTGAGTGATCTCAGATGCACACGAGACTCAGTTTCCCCATCTGTAAAACAGATAATGCTACGTGTATATGTGTGTGTGCATGTGTAAACCATGCCTATGTGAGGGATAACTGGGTTAATGTATGGAAAGCTTGCCTCATCAGAGATGTAATCATTTATTTGGTAATGATTATTATGAATGCACTGCACTCTACTGTGATAATTTTCTGATATTGCATTGAGCTGCTTTTGTGATATTTTTGTTTGAGGTTAGTTAGAGTGAAGAGGTGAGAGGGTGGCCATGGCCAGCAAAGGAATAAGAAATGGCTGCAGGCAATGCAATTTGCATCTGTGATCTCCATGTCTAGGTCAAGAGACCTCTAGAGTCAAGGAGGACTTTGGCATCTGACCACCATGCAGGTAGTGAAAGTGAGCTGGTCATTAGCACATAAGACGATGAGTAGGAAGCCCTGTCTAATTGGTCTTGCCAAAGTGATTTTTTTTTTTTTTTTTTTTTTGCCAAAGTGATTAAAAGTCAGTCTACCAGAGTGCCTACCCCAGCCACACTGGGGAAAAAATACAGTCTCCAAAGCTCTTCTCAGGATGAAAAGCCATCACCTTGTCCCTTTTCCTGGTCCCTAGAAGTGCTCACCAATGACCCCCAAGTCCCAGGACCCGAAGGAGTCAGCACAGTGTGTAAGCAGTGTGTGCAGTGTGACAGCCTCCACCACCTCTGCCCCATGCTGGCCTGGACCTTGGGCAAGTCACACCCCTCTCCTGGCTTCCGAACCTAATGAGGCACAGTGAGAAAGGAAGTGCCATTTGCTGGGGCTTTGTCACATGACGTCTGTGGGGCTAAATCTCCTTGTGTAAGAGACAATCATTCCTAGCCCAGAGGAGGACATTGATAAGGTCAAGTGCCATAGGACAGGCAGAACTCTGGAACAAAACCTAATACTTGGTCCTCAGGTAATGGTCACAATGATCATCACACTGAATGTATTTTTCTTTACATGACTATGAGCTCCTCGTGTACAGGGGCTCTATCTTCTCATTATCTATCTACTTTGATGCTCAAGACACTGGCTCGTAAATAATAAAGAAATAAAAATAAAGAAGAAAAGGAGCAACAGTAACACCACCATTTCTTAAGCACCAAGCCTCCGCTAAATACTGTCCTAAGACCTTTAAATACATTAACTTCTTGAATTCTTACAACACCCTTATGATGTGGTGTCATCCTCCCATGTCACAGATGGGGAAACTGGGACACAGAGAACTCACATAACTTGCCCACGTTCATGCAGGTACGCTGAGATTATAGCGGGTACTCACTAAGCATTGAATGGATGGATGAGTGGCTTGCCCTGACCCCAGCTGTTGACCCTGACTCTGGCCCTTTACACATTCCTGCCATTTTTTGGGTGCTGTGCAGTTTGTCTGGCTGGATTTGGAAGTGGCACTGGGGACAGTGATGAAGGAGGGTGTGGGTGCTTCCGTATGACCTGCCTGTCATACCTGCACAGCCATAGTGAAAATGATGGGAGATGAATAAGAAAAATTGGGATAGCGAATAGAGCGCTCATGTAGCTCTCCACACGCAAAAGCCTCCCATGTAGCAAGGTGCAATTAGCTCTCCAAGCCATGATGCATAGGCAGGAAATGAAATAGGCTTGCAGTGATTTTATTTTTATACCTGGGTCCGCCCTTGGTTCATCGGCCTAGTTAGCATTTTGGAACCTCCAGATGACTCTGCACTGCCTGCTAGCTTTAATACACTTCTACGCCAGCTTGCTACACAGCCCCAATGTCGAACACACGAGGCCGACAGCTGCCTGGAGGCATTCTCCGTAGAAACTCTCATATCACAACAGAAGTTACCTTTCCACTATCACGCCATGCCTCTTCCTTCCATCAGTGAGCAACAGAGCAGGTTGCAGACGCCAGGCAGTGTTACAGAAATGTCCTAATAGACACATCGAGGGGAAAGTGGGGCAGCCCCCATTGCATACTGGAAACCTTTCCATCATGCCTCTTCTCCCAGATAAGCAGATGAAATATCCTTAATTGCTCTGAGAAGATCTGTTTGCATCACATACCATGCAAACCTAAAATGATAACCTAAAGGAAATTACCATTGTCTTCTTCACAGCCGCCCCAAACTCCAAGACATTTGCATGAGGACATATTTTGATTTTTCTCCTTCCAGAAGATGAACTGTGTTTCTCTGAATGCAATAATTATTTTATTGCCCCGGCTTCTATCTGGGCACACATTCCATTTTCAAATGTAAATAATCATTTCCACCTTTAATAAATTAGATGGAACCTGTCTTGCTCGGAGAATGAACATTTCAATATCTTCAGACACACAATGACATCGTATCAATATTTAAAATCATTTTATGCATGTATTCCAGGCTGTCCAACTTCATTAAGGCCATTCATCAAGCCTCTAGCTAGAGTGTATTCCCATTGGACTTGTAGGCCTGGGGGCCTACCAAACAGAAATTTAAACTAACTTGCCTTTTTAATTCACATTATTCTCAAATATTCTCTTTTTTAACTCCCCGCCATGACTAAGGCATTTAGACTGGGCCATGATTCGGTACATGTCAACACTTAACTGACACAATCCCCATTAGTATGTCTGAATGTGTGTGTCCCGGTAAAATACAGTATCCATTCCCCCCTCTTCGTTGATAAATTACCTCTACTTCCTCCCTGCACTTGGCAATAATTTGAGTTTATTGCTCGATGTTTCTGTTAAATATTTACAAACATTTAAACTATGTATAAACGGAATCTTCAATGTTTTGTTAAGTCTCCATTCTCTCCCCCGACTCCAAAATAATAAATCTCTTGATCTATTTTTTATATTTCTGAGGATGCCCCGCTTGAACCCTGGATGCTGGGCATAAGAATATTCTTGCAAATCAGATCAGCCCCTCTGCTGGCCATCTCTGTACATCAGGCCAGATTTGTCCCCAAGATGTGCATTATCTAGCTGACACTGAAATCCCATTCTGCAATGCCAATAAGCAATTAAGTCATGCTGAGAAAATTGCAATAAAACCTTCCCAAACAGGGCACCGACCCGGAGAAGGCTGGAGAGGAGGCTTCCTCCATGATGGCACCTCGCCAGGCAAACTCAGTGAATGCACAGTCATAATTCAGGGGCAACCAGGCGTCCATGAGTGAAGTGGCTCCGTGGGAGAAAGGGGGGCATTGCATTAGTTTCTCAGGGCTGCCATCACAAGATGTCACAGACTGGGCGGCTTGAACAATTGATAATTTTTTACCCTCACAGTTCTGGAGGCTGAAAATCTAAGATGGAGGTGCTGGCAGGGTTGGTTTCCTGAGGCCCATCTCCTTGATTTGCAGATGGCGGCCTGGTTCCCCTCATGGTCTCCGCTCTGTGTGTGTACTGCCCTGGCATCCATTCATGTGTCCAAATCTCCTCTTCTTCTAAGGACACCAGTCATATTGGATTAAGGCCCACCCATGTGATCTCATTTTAACTTAATCACCTCTTTAAAGGCTCAATCTCCAGATGCAGTCACATTCTCGGTTGGTTAAAGCCTTCCATGGTGGGCAAAGCCTACTCTTCTCTGGTTCATCTAGCACAAGCCCAGTCTCCCTCTCTTGAATGCATATGAAAGCAGCTCATGTGTTCTCCTGAAGGAAGTTCTGTGGCCAGCTTAGCTTCTCTAAGTTCCTGTTCCCTCTGGAGTCCAGTGGGGATAAAGACCACTTACATTACACAGTTGTTATAAGGATTAAAGGACCTAACAAATGAGCCATTGGCTGCCTGACAGTAGACATTCAATGCATGTCAGCAAATCTGAATTGAATGGCATCAGGGAGGCAGGGTTTAAACTTGGGGTGAAAAACGCACAGTGTTTGGAGAGATGGAGCGGAACAGTGAAGATATTCCAGGAGTACAGAGGAATTGACTGTTGCCTTTTCTTCATATTTCTTCCCAGTTTGGGGGCTTTGGGGGATTTATTTTTTAATGTTGGGTGGTTGCATTTTCAAGTCAGTCATGTGTTCAATGTAGTAATAGAACATTATTTGAGTTACTTCCAAAATGAAGTGCTTATATAAAAAAAATAGTTGAAGAGCTCCCATAATATTAAATTGTTCTGCACTGTGTGTGCCCAAATCCTCAATCTTTTCCAAATTCAGTACTTCACAGTTTTAAGAGCCCTTCATTTTAGAATTGAATGGGGTGTTCTGGGCATGTGCACTGTGGGCCACTTTAGACTCTGACGATTGTGCCGATGTTGTTAAGAGTGCTCCAGCTACATGGAGCACAGCCCTGGCACGCATCTGCCTGCTCTCATGAGCCGCTTCTAGGCTGGAGGCAGACTGGCCTCTGGAACATCTGTGCCCACATGGGTAACTCTGGGCTGGATCCACTCCAGGCCTTGAGGCCCCTGGCACAGCATTCTTGCTCTGGTTTTGAACAGAGGTCTGGATCCCAAGGAGAACTGCAGGATTAGGTAAGGGACAGTGGGGTTTATTTCCATAAGGCCAACCACGATGAAATCCCTGCAGAGTTGATTTGTCCATTGTTGGAGGGACAGAGACAAATAGTCATTAAAATGCTACCTTGTGCCAGTTGCTAGTATGTATATTCATGTGGTCTGTTCATGCACAACAATGTGGTGTAATAGTCACACAGCATGAAGACTGAAACTTAGAGAGATTAAGAAACATTCCTACAGATGTTAAGGACCAGCCCTGGGTCTGGAAACCCAGTCTGCCTTATTCCAGTATCCACACCCTCTTCATAGCTAGCAGGCAATGTGGGGAAAATGGGGTCTTGGAAAAGAAAGACAGAGCCAGGCCTTGAACCAAGTCTTCTGACTCTCAGTATAGTGTTCCTTGTACTCATAAGAAATTGGTGCTATTTGCTGAAAAAAGAATATTCCTTGGATTGCTGCAATATCAGTTTCAATGTCATTTTCGTTCACAAAGAACAAGCAGCATATAAATATAGACCATTAGCGATTGAAGAAAGTTCTGCTAACAGACAGAGGCGCAGGTAGAGGTGTAGGGCTTGAGGCAAGGCGAGAGCATGTGGCGGTCCAAGGTGCTGAGGTGAGACAGCTGCCTAACAAGTATCCATTCTCCTTGTCTCGGCTTCCCTGACCCCAAATTCTAAATCAGACTCCTGATCTTCTCTCTCAAAATGCCCTATTTTTTTTTTTAAATTTATTTATTTGAGACAGAGAGAATGAGAGAGAGAGAGCACGTGAGAGGGGGGAGGGTCAGAGGCAGAAGCAGGCTCCCTGCCGAGCAGGGAGCCCGATGCGGGACTCGATCCAGGGACTCCAGGATCAGGACCTGAGCCGAAGGCAGTCGCTTAACCAACTGAGCCACCCAGGCGCCCGCCCTATTTTTTTTTCTTCTTTTTGAATTACAAATATTGTGCTATAGAAAGTGCACATCCATTTCAGGCACTTTGTTTCATAGCTATTACCCTCACCTGTTTTTCCTGAGAGGGTAGGATCTGTGTCTGTGACTTAAGAGTAAACTTAGGGCTTAGGAAAGAACCTGGAATATAGTAGAAATTTAACACATGTGATTGGAAGGCATGAATGGGAACTAATATTTTTCTTCCACTTCTCTGGTGTGGTGTAGGAGGAACCTGTTTTTGGACCTACAATCTTAGGACTTGAATTAGTATTATGTCTTTGCCCTTCATTTCTGGGTGAACTTGAGCCGGTCTTTTGACTCTTGGGCCTCAATTTTCTCATGCATAGAAAGTGGATAATAATACTCTTTCCCCAGAGTGCTGTGAAGATGAATGAAACAGAATCTGTAGAAGGTCCCAAAGAACTCAGCACATAGCTACTAGATGGTATGTTTGCTGACACCATCAAGGGCTCTCTTCTCCAAGTGTCACTGTCCCCTAGAGTCTCAGCCACTGGAAGGAAAGGGGTTAAGACAAAGAAAAGGCTTGTTGTGGTAGTTGGTGATGAAGCACCTGGTTCACAAGTGTCTTTGGTGAAATGAACACAATGACTGGGTTTGCTCAGGTGATGTTCCAACCAAATCTACCCTCCCTCCCTCAAGGTGGCAGCCACTCATAGACCAGCCATCTGTGGACACGGATTAAGACCTAACCCCAGGGACAGGAGACTCAAAATGAAGATTAAATAAAAATGAGTCAAAACAGGCCAAGTTCAACATTGATCTCCATAATGTGAGCGCTGGATAGGGCAGTTCCATTTTCTAATGTAATATTTCAATGGGTGTACGTAGAAGTTATTTATCATTATGTGACATGAACCCAAGGTATTGTTTGTCAAAAACTGACTCTACTTTAAAAAATTGCTCATTCACCTCATTCTTAGTTTTAGAACATGTGTTTTGCTATACTTCTTTTGTCCCTAATTCTTTAATCTGTCAGTGGATCCTACTGCTCTCCAGATTTATTTAAACAAACAAACCATAAAACCAGGACACTTTCTCTGCTGTATTCCATTCCTCACATGGTTTGTGCCTGGTGGTTTTGTTCATGTTCTTCTATTTGTGTGGCTAGTTCTTCTTTACACAAGTTACCTTTGAAAATTCCATGCTTTTGTCTTGCTCCTAATGGTCTGGTAATATGGTTAGCATAGGATGCTGGCCCCTTCCCATGAACCTGACACTAGAGAAGCCATAAAATTAAAGACAATGTGAATGGATCTGAACAAGTAATATAAATTTTGCAAGAGATCTCTGGGGAGACCAATGCCAATTATGATGATTAGAGGTGACTGAGTGTCATTTTTAGCAGGATGGATATAAAAGGGAAAGAAGACATATTTTACCTTTTCTTCACATTACCTTTGGCCAACCTCTGTGCTAACCCAATGACTTCTTTGAGGCATAAGAATAGCAAAATCAGCCCAGTAGTGTAGGTGGCCAGTGAGGAAATATCACCCCTGAGGAAAAGTTTAGGATGCAGGTATCAGCAGTGCAGGTCCAGAGCCTGGCTGGTGAGGATTTCCATCTTTACTTCCTTCCATATCCTCAAGGGATGGAAGGAGGGAGAAAACGTCTTTGAGAAGAGCCATACCTGGAGACGTAGACAGAAAGCTACTCTATAGCTTTGGGTTTTGAAGCAAATGGCATGACCAAGCCCAGACTTTGATATCAGAGCTCTTAATCCCAGGAATGTATGAGGAGTACAACCACAATAAAAGAAACTGTTACCCTAATACTCAAGGATACTGGGATCATGAAGTAGAAACAAGCAGTTACAAAGCAGAATCAAATGGAAATACTAGGGATAGAATATATAATATTGGATATAAAGAATTTAGGAGGTGGAATAAAAAGCACAATGAATGTAGTTTAAGAACAAAATAGTGAGCTAGATCAGATTGAAGAATTTTCTTAGAAAGAAGCAAGCAGGTGTAAAGAGCTAAAATGTATAAAGGAAAAGCTAAAATAAATGGAGACCAGGAGCAAACAAATCAATGTAAACATTATAGGCAACCATAGAAAGAGAGACAAAATAAAGAGAGGATAGGAAATATTTGAAAAACAGTAATGACAGAATAAAAGAAAGAAAAAGATTCACATTAAAAGCTCAAATGGAATGTCAAACTGACTACATAAGAGACAAATCATACTTAAACATAATAATTATATTTAAGAACATCAAAGAAAAGTAAAAAAAAAAAAAAAAAGGTAATAAGCTCCCAGAAAGAAGGGATCACTTATACAGAAATTACATTCAGATTTAAGTCTTATTTCTTAATAATAATGCTGAATCAAGAAGGCAGTAGAGATTAATTTTGAAATGTTGAAGGAAAATAACTTTAAATCTATAATTTTATACCCAGCTGAACTGTCTCTTCATATCTGGGCAAATAAAAAGGCTTCCTACCCAAACACATCCTCTTTGAAAACATTTTTGGAAGGAGGACCTCGGTAGGAGGATTCTTTGAGAAAAGTGGATACTAAGGGTGAGGATGTAACTTAGTACACCTGATCTTGTGTGCATGCATGTGGATATATGTGTGTGCAGGTATATGTGTGCATGTGAGTGTGTCTAGTTAAAGAAATATCCAAAAAGAATCAGGTAAAAAGATAACCCACCACATAATAGACACAGTTTACATTCTACATAATGTAGCACAATACTAACAACGTTTACTGGGCTGGAATGAGGAAGAGGGTTAAGAAAAGGGTCTGGTGAACCAGAGAAAGGTGAAAACAACCCCAGTACTTTTTGTTCTGAGGAAAGATAATGATCTTGGTTCTCTCTGATTTGCCCACCATGCTGAAGCCCAGTTTGTAATTTGGGCTTCTCTACATTATGGCTGCATAACCCGCAGGAAATTTCTGTCTCTCTGCTCCTTGATTTCTCATCTTCAAATCCAGGATGATAATCCCTGCCATGATAGGTTATTCGTGAAGTTTTGATGTACAATGTGGCTTCCACGACACAGTTGGCCCGAACACTGCACAGATGTTGCCCCTTAGTGAGCACAGGTCGGACACTATCCTTTTTGTTGGTGAACATGTAACTTATGCTTATGTATTTTTTTCTTCCCAACCATGGCAGAAGGCAGGCAACAGAAGACATTCTTTCTGTCTGGTGGGCTGAGGTGGCTTAGAGGGTGGAAAGAGGCAAGTCAGATCTGAAAATCAAGGGTCTTCCACCTAATTTTATAAACGTCAATCTCCCAGACTTTGCCAAGTGTTGCTTTTTTGACCCCATATGCAGTTATGGCTCAAGAGATCAGAGCTCCTGCCGGGCCATTAACTGCCTTGGAGTAACGCACGGGCACGAACACATGTTCATTAGGACATCTTAATTGGAAACAAAAATCACCATGGATACCACAAACATGATTTAAGAAGAGTAAAGCAGGCTGGTCAGTTTTCATTTGGATTTTGTTTTATTTCATTTTATTTTCAATTCTCCCAAAGGCCAGGCACAGCAGCTTCACAATAAAAAATAATGACCTGAGAAATGTCCTTCTGTAACATCCCCATGGCTGCGTGAGTTTGCATAACTCAAATGTGTCTGGAGGGACCCATCTTTTTCTCTGATCCTGCTGGGAGTGGGTTGGGGTACCTACACCTGGGTGACTTGGATCCCCCAAACTGCTACCCTGGGATGCCTTAGAAGACGATCTTCAGGGAACAATGTGTTCCTTTTCTAGGCTCTCCGTTATGATTGAACTTGTTCAAGTGATAACATTACAAAGTTCCCATCCCCTCGTCCAGCTGTTAGGCTGGGGGCCCTCGAACTGTCTTTATTTTTACAGAGGGAGTACAGCAACCTGCCGTGCATCTTTTGATGGCTGCCTGGTAGTTTTGCTTTGGATCCTGGAAAGACAAAAGGTTTGAGATACGATAAAGGACACCACTTGGGTGGGACATGAAGAGGTGCACGGCGAGTCCTCCTCTTTCCTGGCACTTTTTTTTTTATTCTTTGATTAAAGTCTTTTCTCTTACTTACATCCCCCATTAAGATGTCTCGGTGTCATTTAAGGTGTTAATTGAGAGGAGGTTTAAGCTCATCAAAGCGATTATAAGTGATAGTTAAAAATTTCTATATATGGCCTGTGCTGGAACCGGCACGGTGGGGTGCCATTTTTTCTTTTATCCAACTGACATTGGTAATAATAGATGAAATTATTACTAAATCGCAGCTGCAGAGATGATATCATGATTTTTTTTGTGTGTAATCTTCGATGAAAAATTAATTTTTGAGAGGGATAATTTAAAATGATTTAAATAGTATTATACTGAAGTCCTTGCTGGTAATTAACACCAATCTTGTCAGAAGTGAAACCACTTTTGCAGCTGTTTCTAAAGATACCTACAGTATTTGTAACTTTTCTGTGAGTAAAATTATAGTGTTTGGACTTTATTTTTACTGCACGAGGACCATTAGAAAAAAAAGCCGTCTGATAGGAACCTTTGTTCTTTGAAGCCTAAATCCCGTTTTGTGTTCAAAGCCCCACCTCTTCCCCCCACAATGCTAGTTTGATCATCTCCAGACCTTGGACCGGGCAGGGTGGGTCTCTGTTTTTATTTTTTAAGCATAGAAAAGTGCTTACGGTAGATACCGTGGGCATACATCTGTTTAGTCTCTAAATATTAGTTATGTAAGAACAAATAACTTGATGTGTGGAGGACTTAATTGACAGAACAGATGGCTGGTCATCACTGTTCGTTCACCATGTTCATCAGTGACTTGACTTTCTTCGAAATCTTCTTTCATCACAGCGGCAAAAACCACTCTAACGAGAACTGGCTGAAAATAGACTTTTCTTTGCTGCTTTCTTCATACTTTAAATGACAGAAGTGAGGAAGTGAGGTGTGTGTGCGTGCGTGTTTGTCCTATATATAAAGACCTGCAGGAGAGGTTAAAAAAAGAAATATAGTGAGAGTTAGATGGAAAAAAAAATGAACGAGTATATGGGGGGAGCTGCACATTCTTCCAAATCTCGAGCTTTGCTTTCTTTTTTAACGTGCATGCTGATTTTTTGACAAGATATATGGCACTAGGTATTCATGGCAATTGCGGTACATGCCACTTTGTACTTCTTTTTCCCTTCCTCAACTTTTGTGCTGAGATGGGGAGGAAGGAAGGGGGGTGGGGTGGGTAAGAATGAGTAAGGGGAAAACGGAGAGAGCAGGGAAGGGAGGGACGAGAGGTGAGAGACGACACAAGAGCTTTGGAAATCGTTATAGCGGGTATCTGTTCATTAAAATTAGAGCTCCAGCCTCAGCTTCTGCTGCGGGTGCAATTTTATTCCCTCAGAAGGCAACTGTGCCTATATGCTTCCCTTAGGAAAAGGAAGACAAGGGAAGGTAGCACAGAAAGGTCCTTTTGCAAGCAGAAAAGCCAGTGGATTGGTGGGGGTGTGGTGTGTGTGACACTGGGGTTTGCAACATGGAGGTGCCATCAGATAAGATTGTCTTATGCTGTCATACTTGCTGGTTTCTCTTCCGGCTTCGGGTGGCAGGCAATTGGCAGGCACGTCTGAAAGCTTATCAACCAAGCACAGTGCCTTAGGTGCCCCTGTGTGTACCGCAGTGGCCAAGAGGAGGAGGCCCCTGGGAGGGAACAGGCTTGCCCATGCAGGACGTTCTCAGTGGGGCAGGCACAGGAACCGCGAGCCACTTTGCAGGCAGGAACATTAAAAATACACATCTTATTTTAAGTTGACTCCTTCTGCGTCCTGTGCCAAGGGTACTATAAGCATTAGCTAATCGAGTCCTTGTATAGAACCCAGGAGATGGGGTCATCATCCTTCTCCTGGTGGAGAAAGAGAGGCGTGGAGAAGTGAGGACCTGCCCCAAGCCACAAGGCTTCACAGTGACCGGGCTGGGGTGCCCCCCTGTCCCCCACCACATTGCATCCCTAGTGCCTGGCTGGGGCCGGCGCCCTAGAAGGTGCACAGTAAAAGTTGGTGGAAGGGTAAACTCACTCCTCCTCTCACGGCTCCAGGAACGCTGAGTCACCTCTTGGCTTTGATCGCTTCGATTTCTGGTTCGGGAATCCATGGACTTTAGAATTAGAAACTCCGGCTCTTAATATCCTTCAAGACCACGTTTGATGTCATCGGCTTCCCTCAGCTGGAACCCCTTCTGTCAGGAGCCCGCACCTCCAGAAAGTTTGCTCCCGTCTATCGTGACCCTCGCCGGATTTTGTTTTAACGATTTGCTTCCAGGCAGGTCTCTGCCACCAGAATGTAGGTTCCCTGATGGCAGAGACCAAGGCTTTATTCACTTAGGTATGGACTGCATGCATTCATTCATCCCACCAGCATTTCCTAAAGGACACATCAGGTTTCAAGCACTGTGGTGCTGAGGATACAACGATAGTCCCTGTTCTCAAACCCCTCGGAGTCTGGCGGGAAAAAGACCAGTAACAGTTCATTGGATGAATAAATTCATGAATAAATGGAAAAAGAATGAAATCTGAAAGGAGACATTGGCCAACTTTCTCTGTAAAGGGCCAGATAGTAAATATTTGAGGCTTTGCAGGCCGTATAAGACCCCTTGGCAACAACTCTACTTTGCCATTGTAGCTCAAAAGCAGCCCTGGATAATATGGAAGCAAATGTGAGTGACTGTTTCAAAAAAACTTTATTTATTGAAATAGGCAGTGGGCTGAGCCCACCGACCACAGACCATGAGACCAGGTCTCATCCACTTTAAAGACAAAGCCAGAATATGTTGAGTTGAGTATTATTTCTGAGTCTGCATGTGTGAGCTGTTTATAGGGTCAGATGGGGGTTGGTTGGATCGATTCCTTAAGATCTTTACGTTACTAAGGGCATGTAGACCTATCGGCTATCGGTCCATGACTATTCCAGAGGGACTGATGGTGTGGATCGAGGGAGAGGCGTTTCGCCTGGTCCCAGGCCTCAGTTCTTTGTTCTCGCTGGGCCTTCATGGCCCTGGGAAAACTTGCAGGGAGGCTCATCCATTTGGCAAGGCTGGAGGGCGAGGCAGGCGTGGGCAGAGAGCGGAGTGCTGAGCCAGGCCAGCCGGCAAGCCCGGATCCTACACGGCAATCAGCATCCCTGCGTGAGTGCCGTGAGGCTCTAATAAACCCAGGAAGGCACCATGCCCTTGTCTGCTTCTGAGGCACACTTGCTTCCAGAAGCAGGGCCTGTGTCCCGGAGCCTGGACACTGGTCTGACCTGACTGGCGGGGCAGAGATCTCAGTGAAGGGCCCCCAGTTCACCTAGCTGACTGTCACCTTCCTCAGTGTAGACAGTCAGTGTCCCCACCTCTGTGTCTGTGCTTTTGGGATTTCAGGTTGTGAAGGGGACATGGCTGTTGCCCTGGAAAAAGGAGATTAGCGTGATGAACCCGGGGTTGCAGATGCGGATGCAGGTGGCTAGCCTGCCCTAGTGGTCATAGGGGCTTCTGTTTCCATTTCACAGATGCAGCCACTGAGGGCCAGAGAGGTGGGGACAGCGCGTGGAGTGGCCTGACCATCCAGCCATCCAGGTCTCGTGACTATGATGCTACCGCAGGCCCAGCATTAGGGTCCCTCTACGTCCTCCCACGTGTGAACGACTTAACCACCCTTCAACACTCTGTTCACAGGCCACCTCCTCCTTGAAGCCTCTCTGATTGCCTGGCAAGTGCCTGATACTTCATGGGATTATGGGCTTGTCTTGGTGGTTCACGGACCTCAGACTGTAAGCTACATGAGAGCAAGAGAGATGTTTATTTTGTTTATCACCATATTCTAGGACCTGGCAGGGTCCCACCATAAATAAAGTAGGCGCCATAAAAACTTGTCATGAATCAAGCAATTGGTGAGCTGCTTGTTTGTGCCTCCTGCAATCGGTCCCATGCAGGGGGAGACTCAGTGACCCGGGGGCCTGTGTGGCCTATTGCTGTCCAGTCCTGCACCCCGAGGCCCAGGGTCATTGAGGAGGCCCCGGGAGAGAGGTGGGCTGAGCCTGTGAACCTCTCACCATCTGCCTGGGGCCTCCTCAGACTGTGGGAACGTGGCTGAGTACCTGTGGAAAAGGAGCCCAGAATGATTGCTGTCTCAGGCTGGCTCCCCGAGGGTGAGAGTCCTGCCAGCTCTCAGGTCAGACTTGCCCACACAGGCTGGCACCGTCCAGAGCTTCAGCGGGGGCCCCACCTCCTCAGGGCTCCCTCTGGGGAACTGCGTCTGCTTTGTGTTCGGTAGGGATCTGCACCTACCACGGAGCCTCACTTTGAGCCTCTTCCCTGGCATGCCTGCCCCCACCCTGAGGGTCCCAGCCAATCGGGGGTCCCTGTGCTTGGGGTGGGGCCCAGATGCGAGCTGAGCCACAGAGATTAAGCCCCACGAGGGTGGACCAATTTCCAGCCATCTCCACACAAGGGCAGTGTGACTCAGGTTGAGTGAACGGTTCTGCCTGTGGCAAGCTGGTGGGTGTCTGTCACTCTAGAACCAGATCTCTCTATCCTCACACTGAGCTGTGCGTGTGCTCCCTGCTCTTTCGGTCTGTTTACTGCCTTTCCAGCTAGGACGGTACTGGGCACGTAGCAGGTGCTCAGTGAATATTTGCAGAATGACTTGGCAACCATGTTTTGGGTTTGATTTTAAGATCACACACACCTGCAGACCTGTGGCAAACAGACCAAGGACTGACTCTAACTACATGAGTTTTCAAGTACGACTTGCCTTCACAAAGAATCAGCTAACTGAGAAATATCCAAATGGGTTCATGAGAGCAGGGATTGTCGTCCTCAGCTCCATGGACATTCGAGGCTGGGTCTTTCTCTGGGGGAGGAGGGAGGTGTCCTGTGTTACACCGTAAGAGGTAGCAACGTGTCTGGTCTCTACCCGCTAGAGGCCAGTAACCTCACCTTCCCAGCTGTGACAATTAAAAAATGTCTCCAGACATTTTTGTGTCCCTGGCACCAAAATGATGAGAAACACTGCCTTGGAGGAGTTTTCTGAGCTCCTCAGCCTGGAAGTATCCATTTTGCAGCCTGTATCTCTTGAAGTGCCCTCATAGGTCTCAACCTGGCCATTAGGGATGGGATAGAAGAATCAGTGGAACCTGTCGCTAAGATGAGACAGATTTAAGGGACATCACACTCCCTCTGCACACCCATCCATCCAGATGTGCTCCCTCCCTGCATGTTCCCTGCTCTGAGCTTCCTGCTTGCCGCCCTCTGTCATCCTGGCCTGTCCAAGTCCTACTGATTCACTGAGCTCCAGTCCTAATCCCACCTCTTGCATCAGATAGTTACTGATCCTGGTGAAATGCCACCTCTTCTCTACTCTCTACTTGTCTTTAAAGCTCCATTTTAGCACTGATCCCCGCCACCCTCATATCACTTCTTATTGAACGTGGGACAAGATTTTCTGTGTTGAGATTCAGCATATTGTATTCATTGAGGTTATGAGCCGTGGAAGTGAGCTGTTCTGAGTGTAAATCTCTCTTCAGCACTGATCACGTGGGTGACCCTGAGGACATGCTTAAAAGTCTCTAAGCCTCAGTTTACTCCTATGTAAAATGGAAGGTAATAACAGTGGATACCAACTTCATATGTTTTTGTCCAGTACAGATGACATGTGGGGATTGTTTAGTTGACATTAACTATCATACTTTTGCAGCTTACCTGCAGCAGTAGATTATGGGACCCCAGGAGGTCAAGGGTTCCATCCTGGGCTAGCATGGTGGTTGGTCTGTAAGAGATGTCCAAAAATATGTATAAGAGTGAACTGAATTATGAGTCTTTCTGAGGTCTGAACATATGCTTCTGTTTCCATAAATAGTAAACTAGGATACAAAGGTTTACTTCATAGAATCACTCTGAGAATTAATGAAGTGAGACATATTGTGGCAGGCAGAGATTGAAGATGGCACCCAAGATCCTCCCCCATCCCACATGTATACTCACAGTATAGCTTCTCCTGTTGAGTGCACGAGACTGGTGAATATGACGGGATGCCACCCCTTTGATTACATTACATTCTATGGCAAAAGGAATTCTGTAGATGTGATGGAGGTCCCTCATCACTTCGCTTTGGATTAATCAAAAGGGTGATCATCCTAGGTGGGCCACACCTGATCAGGTGAAGACATAAGCGTGAAGACAGGGTAGCTGATACTCTTCTGTTGGCCTTGAAGAAAGCAAACGCACATTGTGAGTGCCTAAGAGGGATTCCATGGCAAGGATCTGAAAGTAGACTCTGAGCTGACTGTGGTCCCTAGCTGACAGCAAGCAAGGGAAGAAGGACCTCAGTCATACAGATGCCAGGAACTGAATTCTGCCAGCAATCACATGAGTTGGAAAAGAATGCCAAGGCTCAGAGGAGACCTCAGCCCAGATGACACCTACATTTCAGCTTGTGAGACCCTAAGCAGGGCACACAGTTACATGATGCATAGATTCCTGATCTATAGAAACCATGAGCTATGAATGGGAGTTGTGAGTCACTATGTTTGTGATAATTTGTTCCATAGCAATGGGACATCAGTCAAAAGTAAAGGGCTTCCACATGGACAAGTGTAGACTAAGTGCTCAGTGGATGATAACTGTTCTTATTACTCTCTTCTTCTTGCTCCTCCATCTTTTTTTTTTTTTTTTTTAGAAAGTACAAAGCTCTATCCTCAAACCCAGGTGGGCATGAAACACAGCTATATTCTTCCCTCCTATAGTAATTTGGGAAGGCCACCATAGTAAAGTTCCACAGATGGGGTGGCTTGAGCAACAGCCATTTATTTTTTCACAATTTGGGAGGCTGGAAGTCTGAGATCAAGTTGTCAGCAGGGTTAGTTCCTTCTGATGCTTCTCTCCTTGCTTTTGAAGATGGCTTTTTTCCTCTGTGCTCTCACATCTCCTCTCTGTGCCTGTGTGCATCCCAATTTCCTTGTCTTATGAAGACACCATTCATACTGAATTAAGGCCCACTCATATGACCTCATTGAAACTTAATTACCTCTTCAAAGACTCTACCTCCAAATACAGTCACATTTTGAAATATTGGGTGCTAGGACTTCCACATATGGAATTTGTGGAGACACAGTCCATAATGCCTCCTAAGGCTTGAGTGAATTTCTATTTGTTGGGGCAACAGAGTTAATCTCAGCTGATGCACAGAGTTCTTCCTCTGTCAGCCTTTGGGTCTTGGATAAGCTCCTTGGGTTTTACTTGGCTCCATGCGTTCCTTTTCTGCTCCACTCAGCTTCATGGGGACCCTTCTGTGGTCAAGCTGGGTGAGGGACTTGGTGAGGCTCACCAGGGTCTCCAATGAAGGCCTAGGTATTCCACAAGGTCGTTTACTGTCTGCAGTCCTAACGTTTCCCTGGAGCTCCATGTAGAAAAGAGGCCTGGACTGTCTCTATTCTCAGCTTCCATAAACCTATGGGCAGGTGGGTGGTATGGTCCCTGCTGCTCTTTGGATTACTGGTGTCCACACCTTCATCTCTTCCTTGCATCTCCCTTCTCTCTTAGGCTGGGGTCAGAAGACCAAGAAGGGGAAAGCTGTGACTTCTCCACCCGCCTTTGTCTGTATATCTCATTGTATCCTTGAGGATCTTTGTTGTTGTTGCTGTTGGACAAAAGCCAGGCAAACCCAGAGGTGCATTTTATTTCTGCCTTGATGTTCTCTACCTCCGAAGCAGTGAAAATAAGAAAAGTTTGGCTTTTCCAAGGGGGCGGGGATGGGGGAGGGAGAATTTCCAGGTGGGAGGGAAATAGTAGTTCACATTTCAGAAATATTAACCTGCCACAAATTGCTTAAAGCTCAGTACAGGGTTCCACCACCCCTGTCATTTCAAATAGTCTATGCCAGTGTCTCCAAGAGAGTTCTTTCAATTGTTACACACCATAATCAAAGTTCAGATGGGGTAACAAAGTTCAAGGGCCTTGCACTTGCAAAATTTAAGACTCCTGGCAAAACCCAAGGCTAAAGCTGATGTCTTCACGGAACTCTGGCCTTCTAGGCCACCTGCTTTGGAATGCTTGAAGAGAAGTCATTGTGTTTAAGTTAATAGAATATGTTGATTCAGAATTAGGACAAAAACGCCATCTAGAGAAAACACATGCTGAGGTTATACACAAAATGGTTTTAAAACATTTACATTCCAATTTGGGAGCCAGTTTGATAAACACCACAAGGAACTGTCACTGCCCTATAAGTTCCTTCTATTTTCCCCTACCGGTCTCCTAGAGCTTCCATCTTCTTCAGGGGCTCTCCAATTTGAGCCACAGTGATTGGCTAAGTGGTGGGCACGTGTCTCAAGTTGGGCCAATCATAGATCCTCACATGCTTGGCCATCAGATTGGTTGTGTGTGGACATGTGACTCAGGCTGGGCCAATCTGAACCTTGTTTACAAATTCCTTAAGATGGGGCTCTGTGTGGATGGGTGTGGGGCGGGTAAGTGGGAAGTGGGGAGGGAAGGAAGGATCTCTGGTCTACGATCTGGGAGTTTCTGAGCCCAGGAGTTGCTGGTAGCCAAGGAAACGGAGAGCTTGGCAGCATGAAACCAAGTTGCTGAGAAAATCAGAGGGAGAGAGAGAAGATTCTGATGGCATCCTCCTTCCCGACTCTGCTTGTACCCCCTGACAATCCCACATTTTGGGTATGTGAGCCATAGATCCCCTATTTTGCTAGGCTAGTCTTGGCTGTGCTGTTGTTGCTTGTAAACAAAGTCAGCCTTGACTAAGGGAGAATTAGGTCTCACCATCCAGGTAGTATATGGCAGGAGAAGAAAGCGAGCTCTTAAGAGCCCCACCTTGGGCAGACCTGGGTTCACACCTGATGCCCTGATGCTCCATTTATCATCTGGGATGTCAGGCAAGATCATCGACCTCTTTGGGCCTTAGTGTCCTCATTTCAAGGATAAGGAAATTAGGGTAATAAAACTCTTCTGAATCTGAAGGATGCAGATTGGCATTTTTTACCCACTTCTCATAATCATTATTCAGAAACTTTGCCTTAAAGCCAATTGATTAAGCCCATACCACGTATTTATTTTTGCCTAATTTTTGAAATTCTTCATTCCATGTACATATATTGCAGATATCCTCTTATGGTGCCTCCTTCCTTTGACTAAGGCATGTGTCACAAGAGTGAGCATGTGATGCAAGATGGGTAAATCAGTGTTCTTCCAAGGATTTTTCATCCTGGAAGAGAAGAGGTCTTGTCTTTTGGGTCATGGAGCAGCTATCTTCCCTGACATATGGAGAAAGTCTGCATTTATTGGGAGCGAAGGGTGCTGAGCAGCAGCACAGAAGAGAGAAGAACCACAATAGAGAAGGAGTGTGACAGCATGGAATGTTGATGTGACTGAATCCAGCTTCATTCTGGATCCATCCATTACCAACAACATACTAAGTATATACTTTTTTTCCCCTCAAACTACTTTATATTGGGTTTTTGTTACTTGTACCTAAGAAAGTTCTAACGGTAGGCAACCAGATGTTCTGATTCGTCTGGAGAGTCTTGTTTTTATGGCTGTTACCATGGTGTGGTTATTAATACCATCTAACTTAACTCTCAGAAGTATCCTGGTTGGATGATAAATTCCATGTTACTCAGCCTGCTGCACATGTGCCAATACAAGAATTTATAAAGGGTAGGAGAACCATATATTCTGAGAAAAGTTAGGGTAAAAAAACCAGAGGAAGAAAAGGGCTTATTGTAGAGAGGTGTGCTTCTGTTCGCCCAGCTATGGGAAGGAAGTAAGGGATGGGATGGCCCGATGGAGATGGAGGGAGGGTGGGATGCCAGGAGATCATGACAGAGGAATGATTCTGAAGATAATTGATCGAAAGCGCTCCTCTTGGCTTCCTGCTTTTAGGGGATTTCCCGGAAGGGAAGGTCTGTTCTGCCCTGTTCTGCCAATCTCCCTGATGTTGGGTCTATGTCCAGTACTTTCTTGGGGATTCCAGGTCCTGGAGGGCCCCAAAGATGCTGTCTCTTAGGAATAACTAGAGGGCTTATCACACCCAGTCCTCACCTTATGGTCAGAGATGGCCAGTGCTTGCTGTGATTCTAAAGGAGTGCAGCAAATGGACATTGGTGAGACATTTTCTACTTATTACCTATTTTACAGGGAACAACATGGGTGGAACATTTGCAAGAACACTATTCCCATTGTGGGTTTTGCTCTGTGCCTTCCAATTCTTCTGACTTCTCTCTTGGCATGGGTCAAGGTGACATTTCTATTCCCCTCAGTGATGAAACTAACTTCAAACAAGAATGATAAATACCAGAATCAAGTTGGAAGTAAAGAGATCCAGAAGATGTTACCTCCTAAGCATAATGGAACGTGAATGGCGCCTGAAGAGTTCTTTGCAAAGTTCTGAAGAAAGCAAAGATGTTTCAGGGACATATGCAGCCTACAGTACTCTACAGAGGCTGGAGCCCAGTATCATGAGAGAATGCCAATTTGAAGAATTTGGAATAAAGAATTACTCAGAAATAGAAATCATTTTGGCAGAGTTGAAATGTTATATCAGTACAGAATGACTTCAAATTAATGGGCAGAATTCAATTTTGTTCATATGCATGCTCCAGTTTGGGAAGGGAGTCAAGTGCAAGGTCTACGTGGGGCTTTGAGAGACCCTGGATTTTCTGACAACTCTTCCTTCCTACAAGTTAGAATTTAGAGACGAGCTTGACTGAAACCCCATGTATATTACGCAAAGATGTGTGAGTACAGACAATGGCAGTGACCAGTAGGGACAATTTTGAACATATTTAGGTTTACAAAACATTGCTTGAGGCAGTGCGTAGACCAAATTATTTCTTGGCCCATATCACAGTGTCATGGGGTTTGGAATCTGCTAAGGCTGCTTACTTTGCCAGGGAAGTGGGCTGCGCCCTTGTGAATGTGAAGTAGCAGTAAGCATCCTGTGTCTGAATTCTGTGTCTGTATCTGTCTTTATCTCTATCCATGTCTGTATCATCTGGTGACGTCTACACACCCAGACATACACAGAACCCCAGACCTGGTTCAAAAAGCACTGGCCGAGGCCCCACTCTGTGAAGAATTTTGGGCTAGGCTCTGGTGCTTCAGTAAGAAAGATGTCCTGGTTCTTTCCACCATGTGCTTGCGATCTCTTTAATGCTAAGTTGGGGAGTGAAACATACTAACTGTCACATTTAAAGAGTCCATTGGCATTTACGAGATGCTCTCACATCAACAAAATCCTGTGAAGATAAAAAGAACTGTTCTTCCCATTCTGCAGATGGGAAACTCAACTCAGAAAGGCCAAGTGCAAGTTCAAGGTCACCCATCCACGCAAAACCCCCGTCTCCACTTCCTGCTTCTTCTTAAGTCACTTTCAACCAGCTCACCTTTCTGTTTGACATTTTATTCTATTTTTTAAAATCTTTAAAAAAATTTATTTTTTATTTTTTATAAAAATAATAAAAATAAATTTTATTTTTAAGCAATCTCTACACCCAACGTGAAGCTCGAACTTACAACCTCTAGATCAAGAGTTTCAGGCTCTACCAACTGAGCCAGCCAGGTGCCTCTCTGTTTGACATTTTAAATTCCAGTAGGTGGACAATCCTAAGAGTGGCTATGGTGATGAAGAATTAAAAAAAAAAAAAAAAAAAAGGAAACCCTTTCAATACTTTGTACCATGAAAACACAGATGGCCATGAGGACATATGAGTGTCTTTGCCTTGTGATTTAATATCATGACTTCAGAACTTGGAGAATATCTTAATTTGAATTTTTTCCTCCTTTAAGCTTTCTGAGACCATTTTAGGGGGCAAATAGCCTAGTTTAGTCTGCCCTCCCTTCCTTCCCTCCATCCCTCTGTCCCTCCCTCCCTCCCTCCTTCCTTCCTTTCTTCCTCCCTTACTGAGCCATCCATCCTTGAATGCATCCCCACCAGTAAAAACAGAACTGCCCCATTTTAACAGCTACAGAATGTTACATTGGTTGGCCATGCCAAAGCTTAGTTAGCCAGAATCCTCTTGTTGGGTATTAGTTTACTTCCAGTCTTGTGGAGATGATGATTATGATAAGCTCTTTAGTTAATTCTGTTGTCCACTCAAATATAAGAACCACTAGCATACTGTGTAATGCCAACATCTTCACTTGCCTTTCTGGGTTTACCATAATTCCTTCACCTCCATGACTCCACCCCCAATGGCTAACTCCTACAGTCATCGAGCCTCATCATCTTTAGAATAGGGGTGATGCTGATATGGGGAATTGGAGAAACAAGACAGAGGATCATAGGGGAAGGGAGGGAAAAATGAAACAAGATGAAACTGGAGAGGGAGACAAATCATAAGAGACTCTTAATCTCAGGAAACAAACTGAGGGTTGCTGGAGTGGAGGGGAGTGGGAGGGATAGGGTGGCTGGGTGACGGACATTGGGGAGGGTAGGTATTATGGTGAGCGCTGTGAATTGTGTAAGACTGATGAATCACAGACCTGTACCCCTGAAACAAATAATACATTATATGTTAATAAAAAAATTAAAAAAAAGAATAGGGGTGATGGAGTGCCCACTGCTATTAGTCATTGAGAGGACTAAATGTGTTAATGTCAGCAGAAATCCTAGAACAGGGCAAATGCTAGCCATTCCCCCATTGCTATTCTTATTATCAGGAAATGATCTATGTCCAGGATGCTAAAGACATGGACACTGCTACTCCCCACTCCCCAGAGGGCCTTAGATAATTATGAATCTCTTGGAAAATCATCAGTTGACCTGCATGAACTGGGGAGGCAGTGGGTATATTGATGTCTCTTACGTTTTGATATGAAAGCCATTTATGGGCAGGGACCTCAGGACTTGGAAGCAGAGTTTCTGTATTGACACAACCATTGAAATGATTCCTCCAAGATTCAGGTGGGGTGGAATTCAGGAAGCAAAGCTGCTATGGCAGTTTCCTCCTTCCATAGCCCAAATGACAGAAGCCACAGCTTCCTTCTTCCCAAAGGGGAGGCATCTCAGGGATGCCAAGTCTGCAGACTCCTGAGTTTCCGGAGAGGGAGCTGTGAAATTCTGGGATCCTATTCAGAGCTCTTGCGATGTGCTCAGAGATGATATTAAATGTTTTATATCATTTTGGCCATAATACAGCCACACTTACCTCTGATTCTAAAGCAGCTCAGAATTTCATTAGGCCTTTCCTCACTTCCTGATGCCCCCTCCTCCCCAGCTCTCTTCTTTACACATGAGGACAGAAGCTACATGACAATTCCTTAAACTCTGTAGTTGTGTATTCTCTATCGCTCTTTCTTACCAATGTGTGCATTGGGTATAGACATTTTCTCTAGGAAATCAGATATTATGCATTTTATGTTAAGGAAATAGACTCTTCTAAAGCACATGGTGATGCTTTGGCCAGTTTACAAACCATACGGTATAAACACTAAGCCCAGGTACCCAGATGTTATAAAACACCCATTTGATGTAGCTTTTATTTGCCATGAAAGGCTGCTATCTCACAACACAGAACCAAATCCCGTGGCAAACTTAGCTTTGCTTCAATCAGATAAGCATGATTCCTGTAGAACTTCATTTATCTAACCTACCCTCAACCTCCAATTCTGGGGAAAGGGCTTATTGCCCTGAACGTCTCTGCCTTCTGGAGAGACCCAGATAGTCAGCTCACAGGGAAGAGAGAACAGGTCTCTTTCTATGTCCCCAACTTCCACTCCTTCTCCCACACAGCAAGAGGTGTGTGTGTGCGCGCGCGCGTGTGTGTGTGTGTGTGTGTGTGTGGTGGGGAAAGGGAGGCACTCATCCGGGTAGGCAGCTACTAACCAGTGGCTATTCTGCACAAGGACAGCCAGTTCAGCTGCTGGATGATAGGGATATTAAGATGAGTGGGACCCAGTTCCCACTCAGGAACTTGCAAGCATGTGGCAGAGATGGACAGGTACACAGACCGAGGTAAAATGTCAGGGAGATGTAAGAAAGCTTCCTAGAAGTCTGGTGCCAAAACTGAGGTGTGATGGATAAGTAGGTGTTCCCTGGGCAGACAAGAAGGGGAAGGGGAAGGTAGAAGTCATGGCACATTCTTAGGCATAGAGGCGTGGGAGACAACAGTGGGTCCAGTGACAAGTTCAGTATAGCTGCACCATAGGATCCTCAGGAGTGGGGCGGGGGGTGGGGGGGTGGCAGCCTATCTCCTTCATCAGCTGGTTCCTTCTCAACAGGAGAGTATCACTGCTCAGGTGGCCTGGCCAGCAGCGCCCTTGGCTGCTCACATCTGCATAGACTCTCAAAGCTACTGATGATGTCTTTTTTTAAAATTTAATTTAATTTTTTAAAATTTTATTATGTTATGTTAATCACCACACATTACATC
>NC_138377.1:6175988-6200495 GCF_054177405.1 Leptonychotes weddellii | reverse complement strand
CTTGGTCCCTCAACTCTTGTGCTATAAAATAGGCAGCCTCCTCTTCATTTTCTCTATCTTTAGCTTCCCTTGCATCCTCAATCTACTCTCAACCTCATTGAAATAATTTCTCTAAAACAAGACCCTCAATGGATCCTAAGGGTTCACAGTGGATCCCAAAGTGTGGTTTTGTATCAGAATCACCTGGAGTAGGGGAAAGTCTCATAAAATGCAGTTTCCTTACTCCCTCTCCAGACCTATAAGAGCAGAATTTGGAGATGGGGCTTTGTGCCTGCATTAAAGATATGTGCACGTGCATGCCCGCGCGCGTGCACACACACACACACACACAATCATACACAGTTTGTTGATTGATTGAGAAGTGATTGATTGACAAGGTAATATGCATACCTGGTACAAAAATTTAAAAAGCACAAAAATGGCACGGACAGCAAAAAATAGTTCTATCTTATCCCTGTCTCCCAGTCATTCATTTTATTGACTCTGAGAAACATTATATTTATTATATATACAATCATATGGTTATGAGGGTTTTTAACACAATGGCAACACAGAATTCACTGTTCCTCCTCTTGTCTTGGTTACCTCACCATCTGTATTTGAGACTATTTTCATCAGTATATTAAATTTGCCCCATTTTTAAAGGCTGCAGTATATTTCATCATATGTGTATCAAAACATATTTAACCAATATCCTTTTGGTGGATTTTGGTTTGTTTCCAATACTCTGAAGACAGCATTTATAACAACTTGTAATTCGAAGCTCACTCCATGTTGCATAAAGTCTAAATCCTTAACTTGGATCACCCATTATTTCCATGGATTCATTTCTTACCATATTTTCTTACCCTTACCTCAGGACAATTCAGAGTTTCTCTTACAGGGTAGTTGATGCTATGTGGTGTTACAACTTCTTGCTCTTGTTTTTAATATTCCTTGTATATCAGGAACCTTCCAAGTCCATCTGCAACCCCAATTCTTGGCTTTCCAGTTTCATGTTCTGACTACTGTCTTCCATCTTCTGCTCTAATTTCATCTCTCATTCACATTGGTGTGAAGATGAAACATTTATTATGTTTCAGAAACAGAGGAAAATGAAGTCTTGTCAAATTCACAATTAAAAGTTTGCATCCAAGATGGCAGTGGAAGTCATAAGAATTAGTTTATGGTAATTCCACTCTCAGAGGCAGTCAGTTTGGCGTGAATTAGAAGCATATACTTTGACAAACAGAAGTTCAATGTTTGTCCTTCTTGATGTGATTGACTTTTCTCTAAGTTTCATTTCTTTTGCTAACAAAGATGTGTCTGGCGTGAATCCTCCTTCTTCCCTGATAGCTGGCTTTAGTGCTGACCTTCAGTAATATGTGGGGTGGGAACCACGGAAAATAATCCCTGTCTCTCTATGTGTTCTCCCACACGTACATGTCTTATCTGTAAGACTCTGGCTCAAGTTTCTTACAAAAATACTTAGAAAACTCATCAATTCCTGCTTTGTTGCCTACCTCCCCATTTTAGGTTTTTCTTTATAAATAATTCCCCTTACCAACTTTATAATACTCTTGCTTAGACCAGGTGGTTTGCGGATATTGACTTTGGCTTCTCCATCACCATGACTCCAAGGATGGCCTTGTGATCTGGTGATAGCCAAGCAGAGTGCTTCATTACCTTCCATCAGCCTGATTGGTGTGGAGATGGGTACATGATGAAACTTCTATTCTGGGAAGAGATAATCTGATTGTTATATTTAAAAAATCAGGCATTTAGGGCTGGAACAATCAACTGTGGTCAGGAGGTTCTCGTCACTTGGTAAAAACAAAAATGCTGGAAGGCTCTTCCCTGTGGATGTTCAAGATAGGGACGCTGCCCTTAAAAAGGAGTTTGTTCTGAACAGGACTAACTTTTCCTAAAATTTGCATTTATGAACTCAGCTCAACATTTTAACTTTGGAAGGGAAGAGGCTTTTGCATAGTCATGGGCCTTTATGCCAGTTTGTCAGAATTGAAAATGTCCTCAGAAATTTTCAGTCCAGTCACCTCATTTAGCAATGAAGAAACTGAGGCCCAGAGCAAGGCGGGGAGTTGTGCAATGCCTGCCCTTGAGTTAGCTGCAACATGGCGCTGGGAGCCAGGTCTCCTGACTCCAGCTTCGTGCTCCATCCATTACTCCAGGATTCCTCTCTCTGCCTTGCTTTTTTGGTTTCCTGAAAGGGACGCAGGTGAGGGAGCATGAACTTGAAACACAGGAGAATGCCTCTGCCTTTAAATCCATTACTGAGGAGGGTAGCTCGGCTGGACCCAGCTGAATGATAATGAGCTCTTCTTGGACCTGGACTTGGCTGATTGGCTGATGCTCCATCATCCAGAGCCTTGTTCTCAGACATTTTCATTACAAATTCTGCCCACTATGACACCCTGGCGCCATGCCATTCCTTGTGTGCATGCCAAAACGCTTTTATGAAACCATTAAAAGAAACCTTTCCTAAAGAGAGTGGTGTAGGAAATGAATTCCTGAAGGTTAACATGCCTAGCATGTAGGTTTGACCACAAGTGGGAAGCCCACATGAAAACCTGTAAATGGGCCATCTTCAAAGGGAGATCCAGTCTACTCTGCCTTGTCCTGTGTGGCCTGTCCTTCACACACCATCACCACAACAACTGCAACAACACTTACTACGATCACTACAGCAGCAGCAGCAAAACCTAGGGGAGATGGTCATGCAGAAATAGGGGCTTCCATCTGACTCTGTCTGGATGTGTGCATCCCCATTTCAAGGGGTGTCTCTCATGCTCAATGAATGCTCAAAGAACTTGGAAGGGATCATCAATGGCCTTATCTCCTCTGGAGTCATTGGTGGTAAAGGCTTGCAGTGTCAAAGGTCTGTGGGAACAAGGAAGACATTGCTGTCCCATCGATGTGAAAAACCAAATTAAATGCCTAGGATGTGAAATATAATTGGTTTGAACATAACAAAAAGTTCCAGCAGTGTATCTTGGTTATGTTCATGCTAAACCTGAAATTCGTGATCATAAATAATGCTTTTTCTTTATTAAGGATAGTGATTATTGTTTTATTTAATCTGTAATATTTATTTTATTATTGCTTTCCTGAACATCTTCATAATAAATCCCCTTCTCCTAAGGTGACCTGAGGGTGTCTCTATTCCTTGAATTACTGAAATTAACACACTTCTTCCAGGAACCCTACATTGAATTGTTACTTTCTTGATGGTATACTAGTTAATGTTTAATAATTAGCTTTCAAAAAAAAATCCTCTGATTTGTAGTGTTTGTTGATTTCCCTGGTATAAATACTCCCATCAGTCTGGCTTCAAGTAACCAATGTGATGTCAATGAAGAGGCAGTTGGGAGGCGATGGGTGGTGGCACCCCATTAGACATGAAGTCATAAATAACCTCAAGGACATAGATAATAGTAAAACATAGGATAGTTAGGAAGTATCAAGTTTAGAGTATATGTTACCTTTATCTTTAATACATTTAAATCATTGTATAATTTAATTTGTTTTGTAAGATGTTATTTATTTATTTATTTTAGAGAGCTAGAGAGAGAGAGTGAGCAGGGGGAGGGGCAGAGGGAGAGGGAGAGGGAGAGAATTTCAAGCAGATTCCATGCTGAGTGTGGAGGTGGGGCTCGATCTCATGACCCTGAGCTGAAATCAAGAGTCAGATGTTCAACCGACTGAGCCACCCAGGCCCCCCTGTATAATTTAGTTTTTAATAATATTTGTGTTTAACAACTGAATCGTAAATTCTCTGAGGATTTCACATCTGACTCTTATGAGCCAGTGGGCGCCAGATCCCAACACACTCCAGTTCTCTCATCTGTAAGATGAGGGTGGGGTTGGCAGCTGTCATATGGAGTAACTGGGGGATGAGATAAGGTGTGTAGGATACTTAGAAGACAATCTGGCCATAGAAGGTGCTCAGTAAATCATAGCTTTGTCATCAGTTCTCTGGACTGAGGCAACGGCTCTTTCCAAAGCAGCTTTTCCAGGGTTCTCTTAAGCTTCTCCTTGTGGGGTCTTTGCTGAGGCAGACATGGAAAGTAGAAAACAGGCTTTCAGTTTGGACACTGTTGCATTTGAAACTTGGTCTCCCACACTTTTCTTTAGCTTCCAGACTTTGATTTTCTCATTTGTAAAATGGGTTTTGGTAAAAGTCGAGGAGAATAAAATGAATAATGTGGAGCACATTGCACATAGTAAGTGCTCAGTAAATGTTAAAAGGGTATTCCCTTCTGCCATCCAAACTAGTTGTTCAACCTTCAGCAACTAAGATGTCCTCCTTTGAAGCTAGTTAGACTATGTCCTTGGAAATCCCGGTTCAGGGTCACAGGCCTACCTTACTGTCTCTATAGCACTCTAAACAGCACAGTGACTCAGACAGCTACTCTGAGCTGAACAGGGAAACCCCACGCTACTAGCACCTGAGACGACTTTCTTCCATGACGGTCCTCTTTATATGTATACATGTCCGCCCCTTACTTGATTATCTGAATTGTTCTACTCACAGACCAGTTCTTTGACAGATACAGCGTTTTCAACTGATTGCACCTTGGTCTCATGGCAGCTCCCATCTGAAACATTTGGCACCATTCCTCCTATTTCATTTATATTAATGAGGGGAGTAGCTCGTGCACCATAATCAGTTAAAAGTCAGGACTTGCCTGATTAATAAATCCCAGACTGGTACATGACACTGTATTGCCTGGGTCCTCATTAGGCAGCCTGAGCTGTACCAGGAGGGAGTTGCTGTACAGTCCTCTTATAAAGTCTCACTGCTCCTTGCCATTGTTGTTTTTCCTACTCTTTGCAACTCAGAAGGGCCAACATATCTTGATATTCTGATATTCCCTAAAGTAATCCCATTTATTTTATTTTATTTTAAAAATTTTAAAGATTTTATTTATTTATTTGACAAAGAGAGAGCACAAGCTGGGGGGAGCGGCAGGCAGAGGGTGAAGCAGGCTCTCAGCTGAGCAGGGAGCCCAATGCAGGGCTCGATCCCAGGACCCCAAGATCATGACCTGAGCCGAAGGCAGATGCTTAACCGACTGAGCCACCCAGGTGCCCCTCCTATGCTTTTTTAGATTCACATTTTTGCCTTCCATCATATCACATTATCATATGCAATGGGATTTTTTTTTTTTTTTTACCTAATTTTCCTATAGGCCAGGGGCTCTTTGAGATCATTATCTGCATCTTTTATATCTGTATTTTCCTGAGTTATCTGGTAGGTATTCAATAACGGTACATTCCATGGCCAATTGAAGTTAGATCTCAATCTATCTTTGGTCTTCAGGTATATTAAAAATTCAAAGGAGTTCTGCAGAAAGACAATACCAATAGGATATACATATATATGTATGTGGAGAGGGAGAAAGAGAGAGAGAGGTTTTAAGAAATTGGTTCATGTGACTGTGGAGGCTTGGGAAATCTAATATCTACAAAGTAGATGAGCAGACTGGAGACCAAAGAAAAGTTGTATTCCCATTCTGAAGGCCATTTGGGGGTAGAAATCTTTCTTTCTCTGAGGAGGTCAATCTTTGTTCTATTCAGGCCTTCAACTGATTGAATGAAGCCCACCCTTGTCAGGAAGAGCAAGATGCCTTACTCAAAGTCCACCAGTTTAAATGTTAATCTCACCAAAACACCATCACAAAAACATCCAAAATAATGTTTGACCAAATGTCTGGGACACTGCAGTCCAAGTTGACAAATATCATTAACCGTTAAACTAGGGAAGATCTTGTCTTTACTGCATCTTTGTAAATGACCAGCTCATGTGGTCAACCTCAGCACTAGCATGAACAAGGTCCTCCATGATACAGCTGCTTAGAAATTTGATGAGGGTTTACCCCAAGCACGAGGCATTCCCATTGGTGGTTGTGGGAGGTGGGTGCCATTTGTATATAGCTTTGCCTGGTGTTTCCAATTTTTGTTAATAAGTTGGAGGGTTTAGTCTCTGGGTACCCATCTGGCAACATTTCCAAGAACTGAATTTGCTTACAATGTCAAATAAAGCCTGTGGGATGTTTCGGCTTCACTTTCTCTCTCTCTCCTCTCCTCTCCTAAGTAACTTGCTCGATTATGGACTCGTGGAATGAACAATAGGCTCTGATGGTCAAGGCTGATTGGCACATGTATGTGGGCAGCTGGAATGGTGAGATAATTCAATAGGCAGATCTCCCTCTGGTTTCGGCATCTTTGTTTGAGTACTTCTCCTCCTTCTCCCATTCCTTTTCTTCTTTCCATTTTATCCCCTGCCCTTGAGGTTTGTGGGGGTTGAACAGAATTCACCAGAGAACCCATCCTGCGGTTTGCTCTTCCTAGGTCCCATGGTCCCAGACGATGCAAAGGAGCAGATTGTGCAGATGAGCTTGGGACACAAACACCTTTTCTTGAGAAGTATGAGGGAGAAAATACATTTATGCGAATTGATTAAACACCATCCACAAAAAGACACCAATGCCACACTTTCTAAACAAAATTACTGCAGAGTGTTCCAAGCCCATGTCAGAGCATGTAAACTCACGCTCTTGCCTTGCCAATCTTGATCAAAATCTCGGTGTGAGAAATGATAATGTGAAGACCCCAAAGCACCTCGGTTACATGTATTTCTTTACAGTATGTAATTTTGTCTGATTAGATGGACACAGAGTAGGTGTGGCAGGACCGCCCACTGCCTACTCAAAACTCTTCTTGCCTTTTTCCTTCGTGATAAAGCCTGACTTCATCTGGGAGTGGCAACGGGCCCAGCTTAAAACACTACCAGATGAACAGTAATCAACCTTGTCCTTCCTGGTTTCACTTCTGGCTGCGAGAAGTTGCGGGCCACAGCCCTGACCAAGGGGACAGAGTAGATGCTACTGTGTGGGGCTTTTTTTGAATATTTCTTAATGTGAGTTGACTTAACTAGCATGTGCTCCTTCTGCTCTGTGCTTCCTCCTTTCCCCTGGGAAGGTGATGTGTTGCCTGAAACAGTGAACTGTCTCTTGAGTGTCTACATACACACATTCCTAATATGTGTGCATTTATCTGTGTAAGCACACTTACATGCAGCACACAAACATGTCCTCATTCATATATATGCACACGCCCATGCAAACCTACACATATGTACATGTGTGTGCACACAAACATTAAGGACCTACCAGCACATACAATGCACACACATTAAACATACTGCTTGCCTAGATGCACATATATATATACTGACATTCCTCTTTATCTGCCTTACTCAAATGTCTATCCCTCAAGTGTTAACCCATATATGTGGAGCCAAACACACATTTATACCCTCCTTGTACACACACAGACTGAGTGAAGGGAGAAGTGGATGGTGTCTACAAATAACCTAATGTCACATCTGAAGAATGATTTGGGCTTTATCCTTGGGGGAATTATTGTTCACCTACTGTATGTGCAAAACTGTGCTGGGTACTCTGAGTGGCATTTGAGGCAGGGTTTGGATCTCAAGAAATGTGCAATTTTCAAGGGGAGAGAAAAAAGAGATATTTACATGTCACCTGGAAAACACTAAAACCAACACAATCAATGTCACAAAACCACAGATAAACATACACCATGGGGCAAAGGTAGATTGAGGTTTCCTGGCCAGTATCTTATCAGAGGTCAGGAATGAGAATCATGTTTACTGACCAAGGCTGCCACATACAGTTGTGCAGGATGTCTAATGTGCAAGGGCCCTAGACCAACATCAAGCCTACTCTGTACTCTTTAAGCCATTTATTTGTCATGGGACTGTGCATTCAAGAGGAGGGTATTTTTATAAATTGCACAGAGGTGCCCTATGGGTTGGGGACAGTGTAGTCATTGACCATGTCAATGATGCTCTGCCCAGGCTCCTGTATACAGGCAGGTGATTAGATCTCAGAAGAAGTCATTTAGCTCTGAGTAGCTTTCCCGTGTGATTCCTTGGCTGGCGGTCAGCTATGCCTCTGAACTTTGCATTCACAAGCCACGAGGTTTACCACGGTGCACTGAGTTAAATGAAAGGAATGGAACAGACAAAGCCCACCAAACTACCTTTAACCAGCACAGAGCAGCACGGAGAAATTGATTAAAATATGCGTTCCCCTAATAGAGCGGCTGGTCCAGTCTGGAAATTAATTAATGCTAATAGTACACAATCAAAACTGCTTTTGGAAATCTTCTTAGAACATTAACTAAAATGTTCATCTTTTTAATGCATTTGCCTGAACCACCGAGACTAAAAGCTTCGCTTGTTCCATGCAAATGTGAAGGCGTGGAATGAAAAAAAAAAAGCAAGCAAGAAAGAAAGCATATTCGGGCTATTCCAAGCTTGCTAAAGTTGACTTTCCAACTAACCTGAGCCTACTTGGAGGGTCTGGTGAGATGGCTCTATGAGCCCAGAGATGGAGGGTGGCCTGGGTACTGGGGACACCATCTGTGCACATTGCAGGTGGATTGCAGAGATGTAAACCAGGTGGAGAAAAGACCATGGATTGAAGGCAGGGCTGAGGGTCTCTGGGGTGCCATCCTGGAGTGAGAGTATGAGGGAAGAAAAGAGGGTTCCAGGTAGCATGAAGGATCCCTCCGCTCAACAAAGTGGTCCTGGCCAGCGGATTCCAAACAGAAGAGTTTTGAGGCACCACGCCTCTCGGGGACCAAGTGTCTGCTGTGTAATGGACCTCTGACTTGGATTGTCCTACCCACGGGCTCCGTGTCACAGGTTGGAGGTTTGGGGGCTCCAGCTCTTATAGGAGAAGTCCTGGCACTCCTTACCATGGTCTTGTCGTTCAGTCTGTGGTTTACCTAGCAACTACTTGCCTGGTTCTTGCTAACTAGCAGCTGAGTAGAGCTGCTCCCACAGAGCTCAGAGTTTGGTGTGGGAGACAGACCCACGGGTGGGGAAAGGACAGCGTGTAAATATTCTGGAGATTTGTCCCCCCAAGGAGGGACCTGAACCCAGCTGGTGTGGGGGTGGAGAAGGGCCTGTCTGAGAGTCTTGGTGGAGGAGGGATTGGCTGAGTGGCAAGGGAGGGAGCAAGGTCTCACTCTGGTTTTGCTGTGTGTGTGTGTGTGTGTGTGTGTGTGTGTGTGTGTGATGCAGGGGAACTGAGGCAGGAGTGGGTGCATGGGAACAGAGGCAGGAATAGAGAAGTGATTTTGGGTGAGCGAGCAGCATTGGTCAAAGGACACTGATGGAGCCCAACTGCCATACAGGAGGAGGCCAGGCGAGTCACTGCCATGGAAATGTGTTGATCCAATTTGGGACATCTTGTACTGCTCGCAAGATCGCAGACAGTCATCAACAAAACCAAGAGGGAAACCTACCCTGGGGAAGAGGGTAAAGCTCCCCTACTTACTCAAATCCAATTTTTGGGGAGTATTTACTCAAATATTCTCTTTCCTGAGATTGTGACAGGGCTTCTCAACTGAGCACAACTGATACTCAGGGCCAGATAGTTCTTCATGTTTGGAAAGCTGTCCTGTGATTTGTTGGAGGCTTTAGCAGCCTCCCTGGCCTGACCCACTAGATGCCAGTCTGATGGTCAAATCCTCAGATATCGTCAAATGTCCCCTGAAAGGAGGGTGAGGGCCTCTGGAGAGAAGCTAGGTAGATTAGGTCACCATATCACCTATTGACCAGTGCCAACCTTTGGTTCCTAAACCCTACAACTTCAGCAGCAGTACTTCTCCAACTAGAGCCTTTGACAGTTTTACCCTTTGACTTAAATTTTGGATTTGCATATGTTTTTATCTGCAACCCCAGAAGAGAATATGAAAATACATTGTAGTCTTTTTTGAAATATAATTTTAACCACCTCATCAACGCTTGCTGCTAACACAAGGTTTTCATTAAAATGGGACCATCTATCTTATTATATTATTTTCTCAGTTGAGGTGAAGTTGTTTCAAATTTTTTTTTATTATGTTATGTTAGTCACCCTACAGTACATCATTAGTTTTTTATGTAGTGATCCATGATCCATTGTTTGTGTATAACACCCAGTGCTCCATGCAATACGTGCCCTCCTTAATACCCATCACCGGGCTAACGCATCCGTCCCCCTGCCTTAAACCCTCAGTTTGCTTCTTTGAACTCATTTAAAAATAAACTGATAAGACCAATGCTAATATTTTAATTTTAAAAAAAAGTATCCATTTCTTTCATGGTTTATCAGTTTCTGGCATCGAGAGAGAGGAGGAGGCTGAGTGGCCGGCCACAAGCGTGAATTCAGACCCAGGATCTTCCAAGTTTGAGCCGTGAGACCTCGGGATGGTCTGTGCTCTTTGATTGCCTCTTCTGTATAATGGGAATTTGATCTGCTCTCTTGGACTATTGGAGAATCCAGGTGGAATCAGAACTACTGGAAAACCTGGAAAACTGAAAAGGCATGTTATAAAAGATTATTGCGGTAGTAAGTATTATAATTCCACAGAAAGATACAATGAAATAAAACCAGATATCAGGGGAGACACATTTTAAATCTTAAATCTATTGACTAATTGTTTCGGTTTCAGTATGTTATTCAGTTTCCCTGAAATTCTGTTTCTCTGTCTGTAAAACTCAACCGCAGAACGCTCGGCATGGGATTTTGAAAATTACAGACAAAGGGGTGTGCAAAATGCTGAGCACAGTGTGAAGCAAAGAGTATGAACTCAGAGAAAGAGTAACTATATGATTTTTATTATCATCACGGCTATTATATCACTCTTGTTAATTTTTCAAACACGTGTAGCCTAAATATATATTTAAAAATATATATACATATGGCTGGATTTTTAACCAAAAGCTAAATCTTTTGGCATTTATGTGTGGAAGGGGCATAATATATATGCTTAGCCTCACTTTATTCGCATAGTTGCGCCAAGGTTATCTTCTGGGCAATGCTTTTAAAAGATGCTGTTATAAAATCATCGAGCACGTGACCTCATTATTTAACTCTCATGAGATCAAATACCCCTCATGAGACTGTAATCTTATTGTGCATTTCACAGATGAGGAAACAGCACAAGAAGAAAGGGGGCGAAGACTTTCTCTTGCTCTCTGCCTTATCTTCAGCCCTACAGCAGCATGGACTCTAGCAGACACGCAGTAAATACTGGGACCGATGCTGCGGGTGGATGAAGGAATGGAGAAATTCTGTGCGTCCCCCAAGATGGTCCCAAGTGGAGAAGCAGAGATTCCCAATCAGGGGACCTGGCTCTCTAGTCACACCTCCAGGCCAATGGGACATGGATGTGGTCCCTGCCAGGGACAGCTGCCTGGAAAACCATTCCTGAAGCACTTCATCTGTCCTGTTCTTAAAGCACGTTTGCATCTTGCCTTGGCCCACCTCATATGCTCACCTCGCTCTCCTATCAAACTGCCCCTTGCTTGTAGGCAGGTCCACATGTGACTGAGCCACCACTGGACCTCCATTCCATGTGTCTGATGAAGATTCATAAAAGATACGATAGTTTTAAGAGATGTTGCTTTAAAGCAGCCTCCCATGCTACCTATGATTACACTAAGCAACAAAGGGGTGCCTGGCACGGTGCGTACATGTTCTTGCTTTATCCTCTCCACAATCCCGTGAAGTAAGTAAAGTATTATTATTATTCATTTTATTATTATCCCTGTTTTACAGTGGAGAAATCAAAAGAACAGAGAGGTGACATGACTGGCAGGTGTCAGAGAGTCTTTAAAGCAACCGCACTGGGCAGTGACCCCATGCACTGTCCTCTCCCTTCTCCATTCTTCTTCTTGGGCACCAGTGTCCGGCCTGTTGTGGTTTCCTCTTCCAACTCCTGGATGCAATGGAGACCAAGGAGAGGCGGGTCCTGCTCCCACTTGGTGCTGCGGCCACGGTGGCTGTGGGGGGCGCCTCAGGTCAGCTCTGGACTTTCCATGGAGGCAACCGATGGGTCAGTTTGGCTCTTGTGCCATTTTTTGAATCATTAGAAAGTTATTAGTTCAAATAGATCTCAAGTGTTTGTCAAATACCACAGAGAAGAGCCTCTGGCTTTCCATCACTGTCCACTTATGTTTCCTGCTCACTGGCCTCAGATCATGTTGGTGGCCTTGTCCCTAAGCCCACCCCAAGGCTGGAATCCAGCAGGTCCCAACTCCCCTGGGGATGCGTTAGTCCTACCCAGCCTCCTCCTTCTTCCTTCTACAGCCTGCAGAGTGCCCCAAGGCAGCCCAGAGGAGGCAGCTATTTCCTCTCACCTCTTAGGCTCTCTTTCTTCTACTCGGGGGCTTGGCAATAGAGGGACCCAGGCTGGAAGCTTAGCTCCACCAGCTGGCCCCACTTGTCCCCCACTGGACTGAGGGGCTCATGTTTCTGACCACTTCTTTTCTTTATTGGGAAAATGGGAGAGTAGCGCCTGCTTGGTACGAGTGAGCTGATGCACCCACCAAGATCCATGGGCCCAAAGGGAAACTGAGTCAATGGGTTGCAGGGACTGACCCTCGCAGTGCCAGTGTTGTAGGGCTGGGCCCCCTAGATTACTTCCCACACTCATCTGTTCTTTGGGTTGTCACAAGCCCTGCCTCCCTCTCCCCAACCAGCTCCTCTCCACAGCGACATCCCCAAAGCACATCCTGTGCTCACGACATCCCATTATCCCTTGGAAACACGTCCAGATGGGCTCCCATGATCTCTCTGAATTGGCCATCTTCCCTTCATCAACCACTCATGCACTTTCCTCAACTGCATCCACTGGAATTACTGTCAGATGCTGAATGCCCCTGCCCTACCTGTTCCCGACCCAAGCCTGCAGGAGACGCTGCTGAGCCTCCGAGCTCACACCTGCCACACAAAGGCCCCTGCAGGGCCTTCTGGCAGAGTGCTGATGTGTCCCATGACCTAGTGCTTTCCTTTTTTCCCTCACTACCCTGGGACCCTCTGGAGGCTGGGGCTTCTCATCACCTCTGTTTACCTAGTGCCTGCCCAGACTAGATTTTGACCCAGGGTAGACACTCAATAGAGCTTTTTGTACACATGAAAGATTTATCATGGTGCCTCCAGAAAGAATGATGGGACTTGCATAAACTGACAGGATTATTATTGGAATTCATTTATTTAAAAAAAACTTCATATATTTTATTATCCCAAACACTGAGATTCCAAGACAGTGCATTCCAAGACATTTTTTATGCCAAACCTGACAAATGGATAGCTTTCCCCAGATTTTTTTCCCTTTTAATTATTTGCATTCATTTTCTGTTTCAAAGACATTTTAACATTGTGCTACCAGCTGATGGCTTAAACAGACATTATTAATGGGAATATTACAAAAATTAAAATCAGGATTTTTAATGCAAATTGAATGAAATGCTCAACCACCCAGCCAAATTGAATGGCTGATTATTCATTCTGAAAGCACAGGAAGAGGTGAATGACCTGAGCCACGTGGGGGGAGCAGACGGGAAGTGAGATGGGAAGCAGGAAACCAAGTCCCCAGAGCTGACCCTTAGGAGCTATGTGACCTGGGGCCATTTCCTGACCTCTCTGGGTCTGAGTCTCTTCATCTAGACATCACAGGGGGTTGAATAAAATAAGGAGCTCTTAATCCGGATCCATGAGATTTCTAGTCCTTCAGAAATAGCTGTGAAACCCCCAAATTATGTGCAAAAGTGTCCTGTATGTACATTTTTCTAAATAGAATGTCTGCAGCTTTCATCAGATTTTCAGAGATCTGTGACTCAAACATATTTAGTAACCAGTAAACTAGTAATTTCTAAGCTTCATTCATTCACTCATTTATTCAAGTCACAAATATTTGTGAGCACCCAGGAAGTATTCTGCAGGCCCTGGAGATACAGCCCTGAACAAGAAAGTCTCCACTCTCAAATTCCTTCCCAGTTGGACCATTTTATTCATGCATAGTGAGAATCCCATCTTGAAGAATTAACCGTGCTGACCTTGGAAGGCAAACACCACTTCTCCACCTTGTAGCTTCGATCAGATGTGTGAGACTCAGGCAGAGCCAGGCCTCCGGGAGGCCACTGTAGGAGGCGGAAGAATCTTCCAGAGAAACAACTTGCTCAGAAGAAGGAGGTCAGCTGACAGGCCTGGCCAGGTCTCAGCAGCGCCCACCCATCAGCAGCGTCCTCTATGGGAAGCCCAGCCCCGTGGCAGCTTCTAGGGAGGAGATAAGGAAGAGACGAATGGTAGAAGCAGGGCTCAGGAGCTCTAGAAACAAGGGGTGCACTTCGATGTGGACCAGGTGACTCCCAATCCTAGGAACAGGCAGATAGTGATAGGCTGGTGGCTTTTGGAATGCTGTGTGACCGTGTTTTGGTGCCATTTCTGCACAAACTGGGAAACTCGGGTTATGCACGTACACTTGTTTGGCTCAGTAGCCAACACTGGGGTGGGAGGGTCCACTGGAAGCTGTCCTGCCTGACCCTTTGTGGGGCAGGTGGGCCTGAGTGGGGGTGGGCCAACAGGGGCCATTTTTCTAAGGGTAGTGGGAGCTGGTTGTGGCTCAGAAGGGGCCTGCCTTCAAGTCCCTGTGGTGAGCCCAGTTGGGGATGGAAGACTCCACCACAGAGCTGGAATCCAGAGATCCCCTACCCAAAGAGCTGCCGGACAAGACATAGGACCCCCAGGTAATGTCAAGTTCCGATCCAATATTGCACGGGACCTACTTATCCTAAAAAACGTATTGAGTGTTTATTTGAAATTCAAATTTAACTGGACATCTGTATTTTTATTTCCTGAATCTGGCAACCCATGCAGAGGAAGCCCAGGGGAGAAAGTAAAGGGGAAGGACAAGGAATGAAGGATAGAGGCCTCTGGCTGGTTGCTGTTGGCTCCTGTTTTGAGGGTGTTGGAGCGGACTGGACCTGATGTAAAGGCAAACACATACATTTGGTAATTGATTATTACCCAAATAACAAAATCCAGAAAAAAACCAATAGTGACAGATAAGATTTTTGAGCTCTATGTCAAGTGTGCTCTGAAGTGTTTGAAACCTATTGATGCATGCATTCCTCGTGCAGCTCTGTGTGGGGGGGATGGGTGGGTGTCACGCTATCTTGCAGATGCAGACACAGAGGCCAGGAGAGGAGGTATCTGCCCCCATTGCTAGGCATCAAGGTGCAGAGCTGTGGTTCACACCTTCTGACCACTATGAGAGTCGGTCCTGGCTCACGTCTCTCCCCAGGACATTCCTCTGGCTATGGTGACTTTGTCCTTAGATCCTCAAGCTGCTGCTTAGGTCAGCAGGCATTTTCTGCCCAGGTCCAGGTAGCAAAGCCTGCGGGTTATCTTGGGTCTGTCCATTCTCCCCATGCAGCGGGAAGTTTTATTTCTATAAAACTTGATTTACAAAAACTGGCAGCAGGCCCGATTTGGTCTGCTGACCTCTGATCCAAGGGCATGAGATGCCACCCAAACAGTTTCGTGGACAAGACACAGCCAGCCAGTGAGTAACAGGCAGGCAGCAGGGAGTAAGTTCCCAGCACTGGGGCTTGTTCTTTACTTAAAAGGGCAGGCTCAGCGGCCCCACCTTCAGAATCCAGTTCAGTTCCAATACCTCTTGGTCAGGCGTCAGGCTTCCTCCAGAAATTATTTAATCTTTCTAAACCTCAGATTCCCCATTTGCAAATCAAAACTAGAAATACTTATTCTATGAGGCTACGTGGGGATTGATGAGCTCAGGCTATCTGTAAGAGTGGCACTTGGTCCTCACTTTACCTTGCAGACCCTCCCAGAGTCCTTCTCCCTCCTTCCCCTCCCCTCCTCTCCCAGGTGAGCCCACCCCCCACCCCCCACCCCCAGAACACAGGCTCTGCCTCCTCTTACTGCCTCACAATTGAAAGGAGCAGAATTCCTCTGTTCCTGCTGCCAGAACACATTTGCTAAACAATCATTTTGCTAACTGGGATTCAGACAATGTAGGAAGAAACCCTTGAAAACAGTCGTAATTGGTGTTGAAAATAAGAAGCAGGCCGGGCGGAGTCAGAGCATTATTAAATTTTGCTGCCATAATGACCATTGTAGAATTGGCTGGTTATTCCCCCATTAGGGCATAATGATGTCCATTGTTGGCGGCTCTGTGTTTGATTATAAGATAATGACAATAATTCATTGTTTGCTGCTCTTTACCTCGAGACAAGGTAGCCACAAGTTTAAAGGGAGATGTACAAGAGGTAAATTATATGTTGCTAAATATGAAACAGCAAACCACTTGTCCTGATTTATAACAATAAAAACAACAATTTTAGATAGAACATATATTTAGTAGGTTTTCCCCCTAGGAGAGACTGAGACACTGATCATTGCATAATTACTACAAAGGAAAATCCCGCTAAATTGTTAGGTTTAGATACTGTATGAAACCATCTTCTTAAACTGCGGGAAGAAAATGGGGCCTTTTTAGACCTTTTGCTTTACTGTTTGAACCAGGGCTTTGCTGATCACAGAACTGGAAGCCATGCCAAAGGTCGCCAGGGCTGGGGGCTTAAATGCAGCACCTGTTTACAAACACAGTCATTCACGGATTGGCTGTGTGTGAAACAGAGCTAGACCTCAAACTCCACCAACTTCTCTGAGTCTCCTGTTGCCTCCATGCTCAGCTGTCACCACCTTCTGCCCAGATAGGTTGCATCTGCTTTACTGTGGTCAGCTGGCGCGAAGGCTTGCCTACCAGGGTCTTTTCTCCACCAGCAAACACATGCATCTTTTAACCCTCGGATCAGATCCAATTGCCCTTCTGGGAGAGAGTTTGGCGGTTTCTTATAAAACTGGATGTCCTCGTACCATCCGACCCGGCAATTGCGCTTCTAAGTACTTGCCCAAATGAAAAACTAATGTCTACATAAAAAAAAATCTACATAGAAATCTCTATAGCCATTTAGTCATCATTATCAACAACTGGAAGCAACCAAGATGTTCTTAGTGAATGGATTCATTTAGATGTTCAGGTAAACGGATTAACAAACGATGGAATATCATTGAGCAGACAAAAGAAATGGGCTGTCAAGCCATGGAAAGACACGGAAGAAGCTTAGGCTGTTGAAAGAATATATATCGCTATGTGAAAGAAGTCAGTCCGGAAGAGGCTACATACTGTGATTCCAACTACATGAAATTCTGGAAAGAGAAAATTATAGAGACAGTCCAAAGATCAGTTGGTTGCAGGGGTTTGAGGGGAGGTGGAGGGTAGAACTGATGGAGCACAGGACATCTTAGGGCAACGAATCTAGTCCATATGTTCCTGAAATGGGAGAAACATGACAATATGCACTTGCCAGAACTTTTGCACAATGTAAGGTGTGAACCCGAATATAGTCTATGGACTTTAGTTGATAGTAATGTATGGACATTAATTGTAACAAATGTATCAAATGCAACAGGCACTAATGAAAGAGATGAATAATCCCAGAAGTTGTGTGCTGGATAGATAGAAGGTGGAAAGCCTCTTGTGCTATCTCCTCAATTTTCTGTAAACCTAAAATTGTTCCAGAAAATAACGTGTATGAATTAAGGGAAAAAAGAAAAAAAGAAAACACCACCCTGTAACTGAACATCTCCCATGTTGAAAACCCAAGTCCTTAGCAGGGCTGATCAGCAAACCCTCTGTGATCCACCTCTTGCACGCTTAGCTTGCACTTGCATGCTTAGCACTTGCACGCTTAGCTGACTTAGGGCGCTGCAGTCCCACCGGCCTCGCTGGCTCACCTGCACACTTCGTGCTCGCGTGTCCCCGGCTAGCAGGAGTGCGCATGCCCCAGACGTGCGCATCGATCTCTGCTCGATGCCTCAGGGACCATTCCCCATACAGGCGGTGCCCCTCCTCTCCTGGTCTTCTCTTCTCTCCCCACTTTCCTTTTCTTCTTAGACGTTGTTCTGTATTTATCTGGTTATTTTCTGTCGCCTGCTACGAGCTCACCGCTGTTTCCCCCGCGCAGTGTCCGGGGCAGAGCGAGTGTTCAGTTAGTACCTGCTGAATTACAATGGTGGAGTTGTGCTGGTCTCCCTCTTAGGAGGCTCCACACGCTGCCTGATATCTCCTGGAGCTTTAGTTTTTAAAACACAGGTCCAGCCCCAACCCCTTTACCTTACACAATGATGTAGGACAGGGTGTGGGTGCTGCAGTCAGGAGCATTGCCCTTGGCACTCTTGAATTCGGGACGTGTGGGGAGACTCACTTGCTACTCCCGGGCTTTGCAAATGTCCTTAACACATGCTTGGACAGAGGTTTCCCAGGCCTAAATACACACACACAGGTATGCACACACAAGCACACAGGCAGAAATGCTAAGTTTGCAGAGGATGTGACAAAGTTCAAAGTCTCATTACATCCACCTGTGGTCAGAGGAAGCATACTTGCAGATGAGTCACAGCTATGTGCCCAGACGAGTGCCAGGTCCCCCTGGCCCAGGCTCAGCCCCCTTGGTGTCTCCTGCTCTGGCAGCTCCAGCAGGCACCTTAGTCACTGAATGTGCTGAGTGCCTGGGTAAAAAAAATTCTGCCCATGTCTAGATCATACTATCTTCCCAGGCACCTTCTGGTCTGTTCTCTTCCCTCCTTGGGCAGAACGCAGCACCTAGAGGTGTGGTCTCTGGAGTTGGGGTATCTGAGCTTAAATCCCAACTCCAGCTCATTAGGTGCATGGCCTTGGGCACAGGAATTTCTGGTGCTTCAGTTTCCTTTTCTGTAAAATGGTGTGATAAGAACAGTACAGATTAAACATCTTCATATTTGTCAAGTACTCATCGCAGGGCCTGGAGAATTATAGGTACAAATGATCACAAGCCATTATGAAAATCAGCTGGAGCAGTGACATTTTAAAACTCCCCATCCCCATGCAGCTTCAGCCGATGTCTCTCCTCTTCAGAACTGTACATACACATCTTGGCCACTTCTGTCCTGGGTGGATGCCCAGTGATTCTCCCTTCAGTGTTCTGCATTATACTTAGATTAGGGAAATGGAGTTTGAAAATTTAAGGTCGCTGGGTCAAGGTGAGCAGGTCAGTATCGTTAAAGGGATAAATAGCCACTGAGATCTATAGGAGACTGGCCTCTTCTTCCTCCCTGAAAATATCTTAGGGACCTGCAAGTGAGCGCACAGCCCAGCTCGGCAGTCTCTGCTCTTCTGGGGCTTGCGGATCTCTGTGAGACTCAGGATGGGAAGGCCATGAACAACCACCCCTCAGAGCTCCAGAGCCTGACTGATCAAGAGCCCCAGCTGCCATGCCGTGAAATCTATCAATCACCACGTCAGTGCCCAGGCTGCATGTCCCTTGGGCTACTCCTTGCCAGTCACTGAGCACAGCAGGCTCTTTCCCGAAAAACCCGTGACTCCTCCACGGGGCAACTTCGCTTGAGGACTCCCCGAGGGCCCCATCGATCTTCCTTAGTTGGCATGGCAGGTGCTGATGTTCCTACCATGCCTTCCTTCCTTCGCTTTCTCATTCATTAGGGTCAGACCCACAGTACAGCCTGATGGCTCTCCCGGCCCCCGGCTCCCTTTCCATCCTCAGGCGTTTCCCCTAATAAATCTTTGGCATGCCTAATCCTGTCTGCATTTGCTTCTCAGGATATACCTTCAGCCCTTGTGCTTGTACAGTGCACCTGTTCATGCAGCTGGAGTCCAGGGGCTTTCACGTATCTGAACTGTAGCCTCTGCAAACACTCATTTAAGATCACCTGTCTTCACTAGAGCATCGAACAGGAGGAATAGTCTGTGCAGACTGAAAAGGTTTGCTTATTCACTCAAAAGACATTTACTGGATGTCTACTCTGCCCAGTTGAACACCAGGACCAAAAGTGCACAAATTCTTCTCTTGGGAAGCTCCTGCACAGCTAGAGGAAACAGATTAAAAAATTCAAATAATTTTCGTTGAAGCACGGTTGGCCATGGAGCAGGGAGAGAGGGATGCCCTTGAGTTGGGCTTGAAGCAAGACTAACCTGACAAGAAGAGAGAGGAGAATGTGCCTCCTTGGATGGAGAATAGCATCTTTGGAGTCGAGGGCTCTGAGAGAGTATGGCTTGAGAGCCCCACCAGGCCGATGCAGCTTGGCTTGCATGTCCTGAGCCAGGCTGCCTGGATTCTGAATCCTGTTTCTGGCACTTCCTAGCTCGCTGTATGGACATGCCGAGGTATTGCCCAGATCAAGTGGGCAACTTGAACTAGTGCCTGCTAGAGCTGCTGGACAGATTAAAATAGCTAATGAGTACAAAGATACTTGGAAGAGTATATAGTACATGCTCTTAAACATTGTCCATCATTTTGGCTAAGGTATAAAAAGCGTTTGGCAAAGAGATGTAAAGTGTGATTGCATTACGTGGAAATCTGCAGGTGTTTCTCCATGGATAGTGACCCTGGCATTTCTTTTCTTTCTTTTTTTTTTTTAAGAATTTATTTTTTTATTTGACAGAGAGAGACACAGCAAAGAGGGAACACAAGCAGGGGGAGTGGGAGAGGGAGAAGCAGGCTTCCCGCTGAGGAAGGAGCCTGATGCGGGGCTCGATCCCAGGACCCTGGGATCATGACCTGAGCTGAAGGCAGACGCTTAACGACTGAGCCACCCAGGTGCACCATGACCCTGGCATTTCTGAACTTCACGTACTCGCCAAGAGTTGGGCAGGTACCGTCTCAAAGCACAGGAGACACCAAAATGCTTCAAGTCTGTCTTAGGAAGGGGTATAAACATAGAAATGCAGCCTCCCAGAAGAATCTCAAAATCGTATGGTTTTCCCTCCCACCCAAAGCAGAAAACCCCCTTCACAGCATCCCAGAAAGATGACACAGTGGCTTCTGCTAACACACTTCCAGAGACAAGCACCTCACTCCCTACTGAGGCGGCTTGTCAGGCACATCCCAACTGTTAGGAAGTTTGTCCTTGTGTGGAGCTGAAGTCTGTCTCCTGCAACTTCTACCACTACTCTGAGTTTTCCATCTGGAATTCCAAAGAACAAGTCAGCTTCCTCACGCCCTCAAAAAGAAAAAAAAAATGTTCAAAGCATGTTGGCTGCTTTTGAAACTTTTCTCTGGCGTAATTGTGCCCAGATCTCCTCACTGCTTGCCCAAGGACTTGGTCTCCGAGCTCACACTATGTCATCTAGGGAGTTGGGGCCTGTCTGGGACATGTCCTATCTCTGTGTTTGGGGGAAAGCTGTCCCCCAATTTTAACCTGCCGCTGGAGCAGGGCGGGTAGCTCTCTGCCTCCCCTGGAATTTCCTCCCGGGTGGAGGGGATTCCTTGCCAATCCCTGGCTCTTCATCTGCTCTCCCCTGTGGTGTTTCCTTTCTCTCTGATGGTCATTGGAAGGAATGTCCTAGGACGCTTGATTCACATCTCTCTTTTTCCACTGGAAGTTATCTCCCCAGAGAATGTAAGTTCTGCTCATTCTTAGGTGCTGTTAGTTTTATAGGTTGCTTGTGGTGATGCCATTCTGGGCATAAATGTCAGGAAGCCCATCCACCTGCAGCTCTGAGCCTCCTTCCCCATGAGCTGCTTGATCAATAACCAGGTGTCATGTGACTTCTACTTGCTGACTCTGGTGGGCTTCTCAACAGGTTTCAAAATTACATGGGGAGAATGGGGTGCTCTTTACTGTGTCCCCCCTTCGGCTCTCAAACCTGTATATGATTGTTCAATGGGAACCTTTGATATTCTTGAATTCCTTGTTTATTGTTATACATACATTCTCAGACTGGATATACAAATCTTGATAGATATATAGTATTTTTAGATTGCATGAGACGTTCTGAAAGAGCAAAGTAACTCTCTTCGTCTTAACAATTTCCTTTTCTGACTTACCGGCAGTGGCTTTGTGAATGCCTAATTTAGACAAGCTTTGAGGAATTGGCCTGAGCAAAATCGCCTCATAATCCAATTCAGCCAGGGTTAGATGGCCACCACTTTACTCTTATCTCATCAAGACCCGTGATCTTTAACATAATCATATTCTCTTCTCTGTGCATCTTTAAGTTCTTCTATAATAGAGGGAGACAACCCCCCAACCCAGGACTGTGGGGTTCCTTCCTTAAGAAGATCCAAAGTCTCTCACCATCTCTCTCAGCCGTGTGCTTTTCCCAGGTGGTACTTTGTCAGAAAAAAAGAAGAAGTTGAAAAATGTGGCAGAAAATTTGCATGCATACCCAAGCTGAATATTCCTGCTTTTATTTTTCATTTTGAAAATATAAAGTCTGAGTAGTACTTGTTCTTACTGCGTTAACTGAAAAGTCCTTTTCGTCAACACCCATTTTGCAATTATAAATTTTCGTATCTTCTAAAAGTCCTAAACAAAATATATATTTTTTTAACATTCACTTCAAAAATAAGTAGTTATGGAATATTTTCATAACCTAAAAATGGATTTTTTTTTTTTTTGCCTTGTAACTTCCCAGGTAGAAAACCTAAGTGTCTGGCCTTCTAACGTTCGTGATTGAAATGTTTCATCTTCTCGTGCCAGTTGGGAAAATATGTATTATAATAATTATTCTTCTACCCGAGGAAAAAACTGATTTGAGTCTCTGTAAATGATATATATGTGAAGACGAACGTTTTGACTCAGGAAATATTTGTTGTGGTTCAGAGGAACAGAGGGCTGTCATCCACTTCTGTGACTCCTTCTGTTTGGACATCTAGAAGATTCTTTCCTCTGCCTCATCATCCTCCTTACCATTTGTGCAGAGGCTTGGTCATTGCTTTTTCTGAAAATGTCTTGCCAATGCAGAACCAGTTCCCATTTCTAATGGAAACTCAGCAACCTTCTGCACCCTCCCCTCCCAGTCCTGCTTTCTCCCCTCAGCGAGAAAACAGAAGTAAATCATTTGGGAAGCAAGGGAGAGTGGAATAACAATTTCAGTGCATCCACTTATGGGAAACTTTAAATTTTCTACCCACATATGGAAGCTTCCCTATGTTATCTGTGCCCTGGTCCCATCCATGCTGCCAATGCAAGCTGCGGGATCCTGGTGACATGTGTCCGGTTCCAGCCACCCTCAACCACCTTGTTCTTCTTATCCATTTTTTTTTTTTTTTAATTTCCTACCTGTTCTCCCGATCTGTTCTTTCTTGTTTCTTGAGGCTCATTGTAGCTGCCACCTTCACTTGAAATCCTTTTCTAACTTCCATGGAAGGGACCGGGCACCCTTCCTTCCTGCCACACACCGAACGTGGTTTCCTAGTTGGTATTTTATAGAAGAGGAAGTTGAGTCAGAGTGAGAATAAAATGAATCTTCAGAGGCTGGGAAATGTCACCTTTGAAATTCAAAGCCAGGTGTTTTGACACGAGGGCCAGAATTTATATATATACATACACACTGTCCATATCATCCTAACCTGCAGGCTGGGAGAAAAGAGTAAATGAGGAACGCAGAAAGCCCACTTTCTCAGCAGTTGATTGCTATAAATATGAGGCAAGCTCTCATTAATGTTTGCGAGGCTGGAAGCCGAGATTCTCTACTTCTCAGCTCTGGGCCGTGGGGTTAACTCCCCTCTGAGCTTCAGTCACCTTGTCTATAGTAATCAGTATGATATGTACCTGTATGGTTGCTATTTGTATAAGATGTGTATCAGCATCCCTGGCATATCCTAGGTGCTCATTAAAAGTCAGTTTCTTTGTTTATAGGAACTCTCCTTTTTATGGCTGAATAATATTCCATTTTATATATACGCATACCACATTTTCTTTATTCATCTGCTGATGGACACTTAAGTTGTTTCTATGTCTTGGCTCTTGTGAATATCAATGCAGTGAATGTGGGGGTGCAGGTATCTCTTCAAGACAGTGATTTTATTTCCCTCTGATATGTACCCAGAAGTGGGATTGCTGGATCATCCAATGGTTCTATTTTTAATTTTTTGAGGAATGTCGACACTGTTTCCACAGTGGCTGTACCAACTTATATTTCCCCCAACCATGCATGAGGGTTCCCTTTTCTCCAAATCATTGCCAACACTTGTCTCTTGTCTTTTTGATGACAGGCTTTCTAACAGGTGTGGGGTGATATCTTATTGTGGTTTTGATTAGCATTTCCCTGATGCCGAGTGATGTTGAGCATCTTTTCATGTGTCTGTTGGCCATCTGTATGCCTTCTTTGGAAAAATGTCTTTTCAGGTTGTTTGCCTATATTTTAATCAGGTTATTATTATTTTTTGCTATTGAATTATATGAGTTTCTTATGTATTTTAGATATTAACCCCCACTGGATATATGATTTGCAAATAGTTTTTTCCCATTCCATTAGGAATCTTTTAATTTTAAAATTTGATTTTTTTGTTTTGCTTTTTTTTTTGTTTTGTTTTGTTTTTCTATGCAGAACATTTTTTAGTTTGGTAGAGTCTCATTTGTTTGTCTTGCCAGGGCCTTGAGGGAGGGAGAAAGGGGGAGAGGTTCGTCAAAGGGTATAAACTTTCAGTTATAAGATAAATAAGTTCTGGGAACCTAGTGCATAACATGGTGACTATAGTTAATTAACTGTGTTGTGTATTTGAAATTTGCTAAGTGTAGATCTTAAGCATTCTCACCAAAAAAAAAAAAAAAAAAA
>NC_138377.1:6140608-6175488 GCF_054177405.1 Leptonychotes weddellii | reverse complement strand
GGCTCTTTCCACAGTTTGGCTATTGTGGACATTGCTGCTATAAACATTGGGGTGCACGTACCCCTTCGGATCCCTACTTTTGTATCTTTGGGGTAAATACCCAGTAGTGCAATTGCTGGATCATATGGTAGCTCTATTTTCAACTTTTCTCAGTAAAGTTTTTAAACAAAAAAGAAAAAAATAAGACAGAACCCCACACGACTATTTTTACAATGCTCTAAAGTTGTCTGATTAAAGTAAGTTAGATCAGATTGGTGTTTTCATGGGAGCGCTTTATAACTGGAAATTCACTAAAAATGCAACACATTGTATGAATAGATAGCCATCATCCATTCATTCCATAGAACTGTTTCTGGTGGCTACTCTATGACAGTCATGGCCTTGGAACTGGAATATAGAAATGCGCTAGACACAGGTTCCGTCATCAAGTGGGAGGGACCGCAGGGAAGTGAGTCATTATGGGTTGTGGTAAGTGTGATAAATTAATATTAGTCAATCAATCAATCAATCACTTAATAGTAATGAACAAATATTAATATCTGTGTGGGAATAGCAGAGGAGGAAGGAAGCAACTGACAATGGGCAGTAAGAGAAAGAAAAATCAGTCCCTCGAGACGACTCTTAAGGGTAAGCTGAAATTGTTCAGGATTAGTCAGATAATAACAAGCAGAAGGAGGAGCATAGAAAATTGAACACGGCGTTAAGTTGAAGCGATCACAGAAGTTCCAACATGATGGTTAGTGGGCACGTGCGGGATTGGCATGGCAGGTGAGCTGGGAAAGGTCTGCCGTCCGAGTGTTAATTTTAGGAGAAGACAGGAGTCCTCAGCCTTTCCCGACTCAGACATTCTTCTCTCTGACACTGCCCTGCCTGAACCTGCCCAGTGCCCTGGGTATCCGGGGTTGTGACCCATCACCAGCATCAGCACCAAGTGCATCGTCGGACCCCGTGGGGAGGGGGGTGACTCCAGCCAATGGGAGGCTGTGGCCGGCAGCGGGAGGAGGCGAGGGGCGAGGACCAGCCTCTCAGAACCTGTTTAAGACAACATGAAAAACCACTCACGTACTTTCAAATAGGTGAAATTTCGCTTTCAGCTTTATTTACCTGAGAATGAATTTCAGTTTGAAGAGGACTTTATGTCGTTTGAGACGAAGTACCCAAGATATAAGCAATTTTCAACAAGAGTACTACACATTTGTCTTTATAACAATTTGTGTGTAACAGCTTTTATGCAAATGACACTAAAGTGGCACCTTTTTTTCTAAATTGGACATTTTTATGGTTATAATTTTCTTCTGTAATAACAGCAAAAAAAAAATGGCTGTCCCAGTGGAGTTGAACATTTCATCTTCGAGCACCGTCTTGTGAAGTTGGAATGACAAGTTTCTTTCATTTGCGCAAAGAATGACAAAAAAGTATTCTTTGTCTTCCTTGTCTTAGTTTTCAGCGGCGGTTAAACTTCGGGCGCCTCCCTCCTCCATCAGCAACCCTTAGCAATCAGAATGGTCTCATAAAATCACCACACAGCTTCCAGGCACCAAAAATATTGCTTGCTCTTTCTCCTTTCAAGCTGAGTGGCATAAATTACTTGGTTAGATTTCACTTCCAACACGTTGTTGGGTCTTTGCATTCATACCCACTTTCCCCCAAGTCAGACAGGTGACTTTTATAGACAATGGAGTTTAATTGACTACAATACAATGGAATTTATATACAGTATTCCAGGCGAGCACCCCGAGATACCCATAGAATAATCCACGTTATTGTTGCTTAATCGACCGAAAATTTTTGCGGAGACAACAGAAGAAGGTGTGCGTTTCAAACAATGACTTAAATTTATCCAAGGACTCAGCTAAACAATATATATAATTTGTGGCAGTGGAGGCCTTTGGGATGGGCAAACCTGGAAGGTCGTAGTGAGTGGTGCTTAGCAGGGACGGAGAGAGGTGCTGGAAAGAATTGGAAAGATCCAAGGCTTGTACCCTAAGTGACATTGGAGGAGACACACCCTCTCTCTGTGCTTCGGATTCCTCAATGGTAAAAACCTTCTTTACTGATTTTTTTTTTTTTTCCTCTTCATTTTAAGTCAGTAGCTACCAGGGGCTGTTTTAATGTGTTCAGAGAAACTTACATTGAATTAGCCCTGGATTTTTGGAATTTGGAGAGAGTGAGAGAAGGAGAAATTGAGAGGTGAGCAGAAAACTATCAGTTACTGCGACAACTCGGTGGGCACCTCAGAGAAGAGTCTAGGAGTCGGCTTTACTACGTCTAGTCCTTGAAACCAAGTTCTAGAACTTTCTAGGTATTTGACCTCCAGGAAATAACTTGCCCATTCTGAACTTCCGTCCACCCATTTGAAACATGGGGCCAGTAGTACCTTTCTCATGCGGTCCTCATGAAGACCAAATGGGGTCGTAGGTACAACACATGGTAATATTTATCAGTTGGTGCTTACGGAGTTATCAGTATCATTAAGACTTCTTTTTACCATTGAACTGAGATTAGAAGGTCACCCAGAAGCTATCTGCTCTGTTGATAATACCATCCAACCCAAAGAGGTCATTGTAATTTTAGGCTTCAAAAATTCACACCTCTGATGGATCAACCAATACAAATATAACACGTGGTTTTGGCTTCTTTCCTGTGTCACACAGTCTTTTGTTCATCCAACAGCACTTATGGTGGTGTATGCTTGGTCCTAAGCAGGCCCCAGAAATTCAGAGATGGAGGGACAGTCCCTGTCCCCCTGTCAGGTTTTGATGAGTACAGGGATGTGATTGGAAGGGAAGGATAGATCCAGAAGTCATGTATCTTTCTCCTGTCTCCCCTAGAGAGTTGTGTCCAGAGCACTTGCTGGTGGGATATTGGGTGGCTTTTACTTTATTCCTTAACCATTTGTGAAATATGTGAACATATTTTTTTATGATGAACCTATATTATTTCTAAAATCGAAATGCTGCTCCCATTGTGAAATGAACAAAAAAAAGACAAAACAGGAAAAATGGTTTGAAAGGGAAGTTGGTCACTCTTAGTACACAGATTTTGAATGAGAGAGGCTTTGAATACCAAACATCCGTGTGAGTTAATATTATTCCAAATATACATATATGTGTATATGTGCATGAGCTATGTCTATATACATATACACATATCATATATAGAGGTATTTCTTAAAAGAACACTTCTTTAGCTCAGGCTAAGTGGTATTCCCGTGCTATGATTCAGCTCTCCTGGCATCTCCCCTGTCCCCGGGTGTTGGTGTTTTCATTCAGGTCCTCCTTTATCCAGTCACCCAGACTAGCCCGCATTGCAGTGCACAGGGTGGTCCTACAGTCTGGCTTGCAGCCCATCTTTGGCCCACTTGGCTTATGCCTCCAGTCCAGAAATCCTTTCTCGGCCTGCCCTTCCAGGCAAAATGGAGGGGGGTTGCTAAATGGAGGAGTATGGTCCCTGGGATTCCTCTCCCCACACTGCCACTTGCTGAATTCAGTCTTCTCATTGAGAAATACAGAGAATAATGGTGATCTCAGAGACTTGGTGGGAGGATGAAAGCATCTGGTATACGCCGGTCATTTCATAAACTTCCTTTCCTTCTGATTCGATCCCCAGGAAGAAGGATGGTGACATTTGAGCCACTTGTCAGCTGATTAACAGAAATTAAGAATTTTTCCACGGCAAGTAATTTTGGAGACTTCTGGTTTGCCCATTGGACAGATGAGCAAACTGAGCATGACGGTGAGAGGTGCCTTGGTCCTGCCAGCAGGCAGATGCCCACTGGGGAAATCCAGCCCCAGGGTTTCATCCCACAGACCACAGCGTGCATCTGCAAAAGGCTTTGCACTTTTGCAAGCAGAAATGCTTAGGGGCCTGTGTGCATATATCAGCATATCTATATATCCTTACAGAAACTAAATATTGAAACATGTCATCATCCTAGGATTGCTGCACAAGACAAAGCAATTTGCATGGATCCTTTGTGAGCTTTCTTTTCCAGTGGTAGAAACTCATTAAAATCTCATGAAATCCTTCTCCATAAAATGTGAGGCAATACTGAGCTGCCTCCCTAAAAGTTAATATGTGTGTGTTGAAGGGGAGGCGGGGGCGGGGGCACGTATGGGAAGCATCTCATCATTGGGTCCAGCTGCCATACTACAGGGGAATTTCTTAGCATATTTTAATTACTGTCTGGCTGCCCCTGTAAATAAATGAGCCAGTGGCTGGAGCTTGGATCAGGCTGGGGACTGAAGTAGAGGCGTGAAGTCCCAGTGGCCCCTCCACCTGCAGCAGGGCTGAACTTGGGCATGATTGTTGTGAGAAGAAAGGCGGCTGGCCTACCTGGGATTAATGAGTACCCAGGGAATGTGGGATGGCTCTAGGCTGGAGCCGGGGTCATTAAATTCCGCTGGTCATTAATCCCCTGGAAATGCCCAGGGCTGAGGTCATTATTCTTGGGAGATAAAAAATTCAGGACCAAACAGCACAAGAGCATGAACATCGTGCATTTCTCAGATTGGTGGTGTTTTTCAATTTGTTGGCAGAGTGCAATTTCAGGAAAACAAATTCCTTTTCATATATCCACTGTGCGTGCATTGATCATCTCAACTCTACCTGTGAACTCAACCAGCATTTCTGGTGTGCCCCTACTGTGTGTCAGGAGCTGTTATTAGTTCGATTTCCTTGAGCCCGCTGGGTGGTAAAGCTCAGTCTGCCAAGTTTAACAGTGAGGAGATCGAAGGTCAGTCAGTGTAAACGGCTTGGGCAAAGCCACACTGCTGGACCGCAGATCAGCCAGAACCTACAGCTAACTTCTTCAGGCTCTCAGCTCGGTACCTTCTCCATGAAGCTCAGCTGCCTGCCTTGGGGTGTGGTTGTTTAAGCGGTGTATCAGAACCTGAAAATCTTCTTGTGTTTATATCCCTTCAGCTACTCGTCCTCTTTGGAGCTTTTTCTCCCCCCCGCCCCCACTCACTCCTCTGAGTCAGAAAAGAAGCTCACTCCCACATTATCATCGCTGCAATGCCTGACGCTGCATGCAGGATGAGCCTCTGTGGCATGCATCATCTTTTTGCATGGTCAGTGGGACTTTTAAAAACTGACCCAGATTCTCGGAGCGAACTAGTGAATCAGGCTGTGTGATTACGGTGCCTAAAACCATCTGAGCCAATTGCAAGTGGGACCTGATAGACAATTTTACTTCTCTGTGCCTCAGTTTCTTCATCTGGAAAATGGGGCTCATAACTGTGCCCCCATCACACAGGATTGCTAGGAGGATGGAGGGGCTGGTATTTGTCAAGCACTTAGAACAGCGTCCAACTCGGAGTATGCAGCACAGATGTGCTTGTGAAAGGAAATAAGGTAAAACCAAGTAAGTGAAAGTAAAATAATAAAGTCAATCAGATAAAGTAAAATAAAACAAAATAGTAAAGTGGAATAAATTAATAAGACTGGAAAACAAGGCACTATTCTTGTTCTTCTGAGTACAAGAACCTGTTTCATGTATAAATTTTGGGAGACATTTATTGGTCTTTAATATAACTTTGAAATATCCTCCAGCTTCACCAGTTTTACTGATAGCTGCCTGCTTCCTTCTGCAACTGCATGCCCAGAACGCCAGCAAAGCCATTCTTGTTTGTCATTAGTCTTCTGTATACTGTGTACTAGCCTTCTGAGTTCTTTTGTTTGCAAAAGAGAAACAGGTGGAAAAGAGCAACTACGCGCTTGGAACTTTTCATAAAACAACTCTGCAAGTGAGGGGCTCCAGTCCTCCGAGGGTTCAAATCCTCTAGCAGGAAGGGAAAGACTGGAACCTGAACCCAGGCAGGTAACTCATAGGCTGTGTTTGTCCCACACCAACAGATGGAAATTTGCATGACTGCTCAATGCATCCATTGTATCACTGCTATTATTTCAAACAGCATACTTATTATATTTATTCATTGGGAAGCATTTAGTGGGAAAGCATAAAACCAAGAATTAAGCATTCAGCTACAGTCCCTTTTCTGCAACAAAAGGTCAGTCTTCCTTAGCTAAGTTCCTTTCCACGTTCTTTCTATCCATACTTCTACACAGTCATGGTCATAGCAGAAATCCAAGTTTTAATTGAGCTTTTTCTGCTCAATATTAATCCAAGGTGGGTAATTTGAAGGATTTCGTTCATTTTGAACTCTGTTCTGATGTGTGTGTTAAAAGAATTAGTTACACTATTTTCATGACCATAATTGAATACCGCTCAGCTTCAGATGATTACCAATGAGAACAGTGTATATTTTTCTCAAAGTTGCATCAGAAGAAGGAATGAGCTTTGTGGAGAAATGGCAAGCCTGTCCGCTGAAGTGGGACACGGCAGGGGTCCGCCAGATTTTCAGACACTTCAGAGATGCTGTGGCTTCTTTTCTCAACATGCTTGTTGATCAACCACAGGTGCATGTACATCACTTGGGAAATCCCTTTTATTAATTAAACGAATTAAATTTCTGCAGTCCTGGAAGACCTGCCATAAAGTTCACTGATATGGAACACTCAACGCCTACATCTTTGAGATGCTGTGCTAGATCATTTTCATTCATTCATTCATTCATTTAAAATATTCCTGTTAAACTCCTCTGTTTTCAAGGCCCCAGTGTAGAACACTGCTTTCCAAACTATCAAGTGCATTAAGTCTCCAGGGGTAATACTAAAATGCAGATTTGGTAGAGTCAGGGCTCAGATACTCAACATTCTTTACAAGCTCTTAGGTCAGGCTAATACTGCTGACCAGTGGATGGCACCATGACACGCTAGTGGAAGTGACAAGGAAGACAGACAAACATGATTCCTGCTCTCCTCAACCCAGTATTCTAGTCCAGGAGACACACCATAAGCAAGCAAACCAAGGATGAATAAGATCATTTCAAAGAGTGACACCATGAGAAACAGAGAGAACCTGGACTTGGGGCTGCTGGTAACACAGGATGTTCAGGAAAGGCCTCTCTGTGAAGAGGTGACAATTGATTTGAGACCTGAAAAATTAGAAGGATGTAAACATTGGAAATCAGGGAGAAGAACATTCCAGACAGAGGGACTAGCAGGTGCAAAGGCCCCGAGGTAGAAACAGATGAGTCGTGTTTAAGAAAATAAGTTTGGATGAAATCTTACCATTTACATCAATGTGGATGGAACTAGAAGGTATTATGCTGAGCAAAATAAGTCAATCAGAGAAAGACAATTATCATATGGTTTCACTCATATGTGGAATTTAAGAAACAAAACAGAGGATCATAGGGGAAGGGAGGGAAAAATAAAATAAGATGAAATCAGAGAGGGAAACAAATCATGAGAGACTCTTAATTATAGGAAACAAACTGAGGGTTGCTGGAGGGGAGGGAGTTGGGGAGATGGGGTAACTGGGTGATGGGCATTAAGGAGGACACATGATTTAATGAACACTGGGTGTTGCATGAAACTGATGAATCACCGAACTCTACCTCTGAAACTAATAATACACTATATGTTAATTAATTGGATTTAAATAAAATAAGTAAAAAAAAAGAAAAGAAAAAAGGAAGAAAATAAGTTCGGGACACCTGGATGGATCAGTCAGTTAAGCATCTGACTCTTGGTTTTGGCTCAGGTCATGATCTCATGGGTCGTGGGATGGAGCCTCGTGTTGGGCTCCATGCTCTGTGGGGAGTCTGTTTGAGATTCTCTCCCTCTGTCCCTGCCCCCACTCACACTCTCTTTCTTTCGAGTGCTCTCTCTCTCTCTCTCTCTGAAATGAGTAATTAAATAAATCTTAAAAAAAAAAAAAGAAAGAAGAAGAGAAAAGAAGTTCAGGGTGCACAGAGTGAGGAAGAGGATAGTGTGAAATGAGATCAGAGACATAATTGGGGGCTGGGGTGGGTCTGGTCCCATGGGCTCAGTAAGCCCATCTGTAACAAAAACCATGGCATGGTTTAAGCAGAACAATGATATACTCAGAATGACTTTTTCAAGGTGCTCTTTAAAAAAAAAGAAGCAGCGACACCAAGTGGGAGCTGGGAGCTGGATCTAGGAGAGAGAGGACAGTGGTTTGGACAGGAGTGGGAACAGCAGATGGATTGGCGATATATTCTGGAAGAACCAAAGTACTTGAGTGCTGCTGAGGTGTCAACCCTGTTGTAGGGGCTAGTTGCTGATATCGACCCGGATCTAGGGGGACCCTCTGCCCGTGGGAGGGAGTCAGGCGAATGATCCACCATTATAACATAGGGGTCAATCACTTCGTGAGCAAGATGCTTTAGGGGACAAAGGACGGGCAGGGCCAGCTTCCCATGCAAACCTTGGCAATTGCATCCCTTCTCTGAGCAAGTCTGAGTCCATATGTGCAAAATAAAGGGATGAACTAAATAGCTTAGATCCCATTCAGATCAAAATGTTTGTGTCCTTGACATTCTTCTCTTTATTTTTGTCTCTTTGTTTCTCCATGTTGTGTGAGTACTGGGGTGAATCATGTGATGGGTTTCTCCAAACACAGTGAATCCATACTGAAGAAATAGGTTACCAGGATGGGCTCTTTGACAATTTAAGAGGCAGTAGCAAGCACAGGGGGGAGGCCCACAGACTCCTGGGCTCCTTGGCTTCACGTTCTGTTAGCTGTGTGGCCTTGGGCAAGCGACCAAACCTCTGTATTTCCTCTTCCATGAGCACTGCTCAGTGTTGTTGCCGGGATTAAATGAGTTAATGTAGATTAGTCATTCACTCACAGAAGCATCTGACTCAAGGTAAGCACTAGGTATGTTTAGCTGTTCCTACTGATGCTGTGGTTCATATTTTACTATGATTATGACCCGGGTAGTGATGCCATGGCAATTTCACTAGATCATGAGCAAGATCCTTTGTTATCCAAACTGGGTGGATTTATGGTCCATGGTCCATTTGTGGAAGCTACCAGGGGAAAGAGAATGGACTTCCGGACCCCACAGGCCTATACAGAACCTAGCTTTTATCATTCACTAGTTCTGGGATTTGGGAAAGGAATTTGGGTTTTTCCTAGCTGAGCTTCAGTTTCCTCTACCGTGAATTGGGAATAATGATCCTAAAGTTCAAGATGAAGATTAGACATGATATCTGCCAAGTGACCAGCACAGTGCCTAGAGTGAGGTAGATCATTTATTAATGGCATACTCATGCATCCAATAGATATTTGTCAACAACAAATTACATGCCAGGCTCTGCTAGGCATCCGAAATGTAATATGAGCAAAGCAAAGAAGGAAAGCACAGGCAATTGTGTAGGGCACCTACTAGGGTAACGCTAACTTGTCCAATCAGGGAAGGATCCTTTGAACAGATGACATTTGCATTATTATTAGCATTTGGGTTGTCAATCATTGAAACATTCCTTATTTGACCACAAATCATCTTGTATCTAGCTGTGTGTTTGGTCAATTCAATGTAAGCATCATAGATTAACTGCGAAATGCTCTTGATCTGTGGTGTCAAAGAGAGCTTTCCCCATGTGGCAGGCAAAATAACCCTCTCCCCTGCCATACACAAAGATGTCCATGTCCTAATCCCTGGCACCTGTGAATGTGTTTCCTTATATGGCAAAATCGCTTTGCAGATGTGATTAAGTTAAGGATCTTGAGATGGGAATATCCTGAGTTATCCGGGTATGTCCAGTCTAATCATGTGGATCCTTAAAAGTGGAGAGTTTTTGCCAACTGGGGTCAGAGGGATATGTGGCTACAGAATAAGGATCAGAGAAATGTCATGTTTCTAGCTCTGAAGATGGATGAAAAGAGCCACGAGCCACGAGCCTAGGAGTGTGGACAGTCTCTAGAAGCCGGAAAAGACAAGGAAATGGATTGTACTCTAGAACCTCTGGAAAGGAACACACACAGCCCTGCTGACACCTTGATTTTTGGCCCAGGGAGACGTGCACTGGGGACTTGCAGCAATAGAAAGTCAATACACCCATGTAAGCAGGGTGTGATGCCTTCCACGCTTCCCTTTTGAAGCAGCTGATATTATCCCATTGTACAAATGAGTAAAATTTGGGAATCAAAGAGGGTAATCTTCCACGACTAGGAAAAGAGTGACCTGCGGCTAGCATGCCCCCCTGAGGCTGTCTCACTGGAAAGCCCGTCCTGATTCTATGCCACCATGAAGCTTTTCTCGATAGCCTCGTTTTCTATAGAGATCCACACAGAGCCTCATGCCAGTGACCACCAAACGTGGCAGAGACGAAGCAGCCGTGAAAGTTCCTGGGCCACTGCCCACCTGTCATGCAGCATGTGCGCAAAACCCCGCCTTCAAACTCGGTTATTCGGTGGAGCCTGTCACGCCAGACAAAAGTTGCATGACCGAGCTTGTAGTAGCTTTTGCCGTGAAGGTATCTTTTCCTGACTGCGCTGTTATAGATCTCTTCAGTCAAGCAGCTGTCTCCCGTGTTAAATAGTCTTTCATCTTGTCAAACACTTCCATTCGCCTTTCTACAGCTTTCTCAGCCAACATGTACACACCTAATCAATCTCATGCTACTGTCTCCAGACTTTCAAAACCAAAAGCACTGCTCCGACCACTTTCTTAAAGAGACAATCATCTCTTTTCCACTGTATTCCAAGAATGGCGTCTTCCTAGGGGATGTTTTCTGAGCAGCCTCAGGAAGATTGGGCTGAGATTTTCACTTGCCTACACACCTAGCCTACACACCTGTTGGTAAAGCAGATTTTATTGATGTATTCTCAGGGATTTATCACCTACACATGAAGCCCAAAGTCTGCAAATAGGCATGTAATGTCTCCCATCTTCCAGAATCAGAACTCACATCACCTCTCAGTCTCATCTAGCACCTTCCACCTCCCCTTTGCCTTACCCCATATGCTCCTGCAATGCTGGTCGGCATTATTTCATGCCTCCGTGCCTTGGTCTAAGACCTCCACGTGGTCTTACCATGGTCTATAATACCTGTCTCCCTAATCCATTTTATGAGCTCTTAATTATCCTTCCAGCTCAGCTTAGCCATCATCCTTCATGGAAAGCCCCTCCTGTATCTCTCGGTGTGCATATCTCGATCTGATACGCCAGGGTATACACCTGCTTTTCAATGATATGTATTTATAAAATGGTGATATTTATCTTATCAGTTCCTGTGAAGCAGAATGCGAAACAGCCCTATGCTTCACCCTTGCTGGTGCCCAAGCCGTTTGCCGTGTACCTTTGCAATCTTCTTCCTTTCTAACGTGGACTCAGCCAGATAACCTCTGGCCAGGGAGATGTTAGCAAATTGTTGTAAGCAGAGGTTGGCAAAGCACTGATGTAGTCAGGCTTGCCTGCCTGTTTTGTCTCTGCCATTGCCACAAGGCTTGCCCAATGGATGGTGAGAGACACATAGAGCAGAGCCCAAGTGACCTCAGCTGCCCAGCTAACCAACCTTCAGCGGTATGAGTGGGTCCAGCTGAGATTGGCAGAGCTCCCAAGACACAGGAGTAGTAAATGTTTCTTATTGTATGCTACTGTGATTTTCTTTGTTCAGCAGTATACTGTGGCGATAGGTGACTGATACACTCTCCTATTAAGCTCCACTTTCTTTAAGGTCAGACATTGAAGCTAAGTCTTATTTATATCCTCAGGGCTCAACGCTTAGTAGTAACTCAATAAATAATGGTTGAATCGGAAGGAAAATTATTTTCAAATTCTGTATACCTAATAGCAGCTTTGAATTACTAATACTTAATCTGGGCTTTTGTTATGCAGAGGGAGTCTAACATCATTTTTCTTTTGTGACTCCACCTTACAGAATTCCCATTCGTAGATTGATCCTTCATTTGTGTGAAGTTGGAGGGGAAGCTGACTTCAGAGCAGTCTTGCCAATCCCCATGCAGAGAGCATCCCTCTCCATAAACCATGTCTGTGTACCAAATATTAATTAAAACCTCTTATTTTTTTATTGTAAATACATGACTTATATTACTTAAGGGAATTGTGTGCAGGGAACCACATGGAGGATGGGGTCACTCATGAGTTAATAGTTATCCCTCAACCAGTTCATCGGAGTGGGTTGTGAAGAAGGTGATGGACAAAATAATGGCTATTTAAAAAACTCAAAACAAAACAAAACAAAAAACTCTTTTGCGAGGCCTGTGTTTCAGTGATAGATTGTGGTTTCCTCAATTGCACTTTTGTTTCTCAGTATGGTTTTTCTTTTAAATTTCAGATTTGCTGCAAACGGATCCATACAAAGAAGGTGCTGAACACATAGGTAGAATGTGTGCTCTGTTTTTGTTATTCTTCTTACAAAAAAAGAATACAGACAGGCACACACACACACATGCGTGAACACACACACGTGCACACAAACACATATATATTTGAATTAGCTGGGATGGGTGGAGGTGAGTCACTTCAACCTTTAAACCCCATTGACATTCACAAGGTGCTAAAAGTCAGCTGGGGTCTCAGCTCTGACGGATTTGCATCTCTTTGAATATGACGCTTGAAAAACCCCAGCGATAGATTAAATTTTGCCAAGGAGAAAATGAGAGAGAGGCTTCCATCTCTCAGGTCTGCTGGGAGGATCTTTATGGTTGATTTACTTTTTTTAAATAAATGTTTCTTTATGTGTTTCCCTCAGTTCCTGCCCAGGCTGTCTCTATCATACATGCTGTAACTTCTGCCTGTCCTATCAGCGGGCGAACAGTAAGTCAGCCTGGTTCTGAGTACAAGGTGAAGGGATATTTCAACCTAAGCTGCATATACCTTCTGTGTTTTCTGATTAAAATGTGCAGACAAACCTTGGAATAAACTCTACCTGACATGACTTCTAAAATAATTTACAGTCTTTGCAAACCTGGAATGTGGGAATTGATTTTGGTGCCTGTCACTATATTTCAGATGATCAAAAATGGATCAGAGCTTTTAAATGAATTTAATGACCAAAGAGGATCCTGTAAAAAGAAATTCAGTGAGGTCAGAAAACAGAATTCCTTGTCTAAAGCCACAGTAGAATGTTATTTTTTCTTATAAAAGTCACACATATTCATCATCTAACATTTGAAATATGCAGAGAATAAGAGAAAAAAATTATTCCCAATTAAATAAGCCACAGACCCTTCCCTAGCACCTGAGCGTATTTTCTTCCAGGGTTATTTATGTCTCTGGGTTGATTTATATAGGTTAACCACATAAAAGAAGTTCAATTTTGTTTCCTGATTTTTATCACTTGTAATAATGATGATGATGAGGAGGAGGATAACATTTGAACAAAACTGACGAGGAACTTTCTAAAAACTAGGCATATATTGCCTTATTTGGTCCTCAAAACAACCCTATTGGATCAGTTCTATCATTTCCCTATTTATAGATGCTAAGTAATTTGCCCGAGGTCACGCACCGTACAGGTCTAAAGCTGTGACTCCAACTAAAACAATCTGATTCTTGAGCCCTGCGCCCTTAATCACTGTGCTATGATATAAGCTTTCTCAATGTTATAAAGAAATTACATATATGTTTATATATAATTGTAATTAAATATAGCTCTATGTATATATACAATTTTTAGGGGTTGCATAATATACCAGGAAGCATTATTTGCCGTATATTCACATGCATTCTGTGCAAATGTGCCATCCTGGAGATGTGTGAGGTAGGAACCCTATACTATAACATTATATAAATGGACCTATTATATTTAAGCCATTTCTCTATTTCTGGATATCAAGTGGTATCATATTTTGCTCCCTGATCCACACTTGATGGTGGAGTTGAAAGAGCACCAAATGTCTCATCAGATAGACCTGGGTTTGAATCTCAGTTGTGCAACTTACTACCAGTGTTTTCTTGGACAAATTGCTTATCCTCGGTGCATCTAAGGCGAAGTGGGGGTGTTAGAGAAACTAAATGAGATGCCATTGGTGTAGACAGGGTTTAACACAGTAGCTGACACAGCAGATGTGGCCAATATATAGTAATATAGTAATCCTTTTCATTATTAATAACGATTTATAATAACTCATGTTTTGAACAATAATTATGTAACTATGAATGGTTGGATTCAATCAGCACCACACCCAATAAAAATATTCTTTACTCTCTTTGATACATGAGGACGGTGTTGCCAGAGAGGACCAGTGGCTTTCCCAGATTAGGTTTAACTGGACAGCAGAGGGTCTGATTTCAGAGGGGGCACCCTGGCGCTCTTTGCTGTAGTGAGATCCAGCCTTGAAGTGCCTTGAAAATTCTGCCCAGCAGTTAAGGATAAGGGGGGCCCTGCAGGACTTTAGGTAAGGAATGGATGAGCTCTGTCCACTGCAGCATGTGGTGTGAGCATGCCCAGGAACGGACAAGGCTGGGGTAAGGAAAACCAGATGAGAGGCTGTTATTGGAATTCAGGCAAGAGATGATGAAGGAAATAAGGATGAAAGACAGTGGAGACGGGAAGCGGCAGGTTTCGAGGACTATGGCAGAGGTGGAACTTGCAGAGTTTGGTGCCTTGTGGGAGACAGGAAAAAGGGGAGAGTGACATGTCCAGATTTTTGTCTATGTAATAGGTAAAACCGATGGCTTAAAACACCAAGAGAGAATGGAAGAATGGTCTGGGCAAGATGGCCAGTTTAATTTTGGACAAGTTAACTTAGTTTCCGAGTAGATACCCTGATAGTTGGATGTCGATGTCTTGAAGTTCAAAAGCAGAACCTGAACTAGATTTGTGTGCCTTCTGCACACTGATGGGGCTGAGGATGGGGGAGTCCATAGGAGTACCTAGGAAGAGTATGACGATAAGGAAACTGAGAATGAAACATGAGGAAAAACATCATTTAGGGGGTGGGCAGAGGCCGTGCCGTGTGTTAGGATGGGCCAAGACATGCTGGGATAACAAATGAAGCCTGCTATCTGGGTGGCTTGGCACAGCAGAAGCATATTTCTTCTTTGTGCAAAATGTGATGAGGGTTGGCAGGGGATCTCTCCATCTAGTGACTTAGGAACAAGCATCCTTCCATCCTGGGGCCCCAACCTCTCAACAGGTGGCTTCCAAGGGCCCTGCAAAAGGGGAATAACATTCATCCAGGATCTTAATAACCTTATTTGGAAGAGATACCTATCATGAGTCACAATTAATTGCAGGCCACCAGCCTAACTACAAAGGAGGCTGGGAAGGATTAATGAGCACAGAAAGAAGAAATGATATGATGGATGAACTCGTAGCATTGAGTCTACCGTCAACTCTCAGGTAGATTTCCAAAATCAATTATGAATTTTAAGACTCTTTCAGGCATTATTCACCATAATTAAGTGTTGGGTGGATAGGAGCTTGAGGTATGATGGGTACAGTGCAGCTCTGCTCCACGGAGAGAGACAGGAAGACTGCAAAAGAGAGAAAAGGAGCTGGTAGGAATATCCCAACTCTAAAGGCTGTGCAATTGGAATCCAACAGAGTCTACAAGAGGTATGGGAAATTTGGTCTAAAGAAGACCCATTTGCCTGGGAGAGCCCAACCGTTCTAAGCTGAAATTAAACTAAAAACACATGATTATATCCAGTCAACTCTGTTACAGGACTCTAGAGCCTGGGGCTAGGGGGTATCTAGGAAATCAGAGAGCTGGGCATGGAGACAAAGCCAGAAGCCCATCATGTATCCTGGGGGCAGACACTGACTTCAGCAAGTGCCCATGGGTAATGCCAAAAATGTCAGATGTGACACTTGTGCTGTGACAAAATCTGGATCTCACCCCCAGGTGGGCCATGGGGTGATAGATGTCCTGTGTGGACAGGACTGGATCAGGTTCTAAGCAGGGAAGAGCCCCAAGAGTAAAGGAGAATCGAGCTGGGATGTCCTAGGGAAGGTTTCCAGTCTCATATCCATGCAAGTGGTTGGTCTGGCATTTAGGTCTGGGTTCTGTCTGGTCTCTGCTCCTGATGACCTATGTCATGCTGGTTCAGCCTTTTGTTCCTAACTCTCTCTGGGTGTTGGTTTCTTAATTCCTGAATGGGAAGGGAGCAGTGAAGTAGATGACCCATGAGATCTCTTCCCCTTCTAAATCTACCGATCTGTAATTAATTGAGATATTGTAAAACACATGTTAATGTATGCCGTTACGCAAGCTGTTATTTTTATTAATCATAGACAGCTCTTCCCCACATTCTGAGTTAATGGGTGCCGACTGCAGATTTAGAAATTCATTTAGCGGGGCATTCAGAAGGGGGATGCTGTATCAAAACCACATAAAACTTCTCATGAAGTTTAATTGCGATGCACTTCCCGAGAGAGGCAGAGCTGTTATCAAGTAAGAGCAATTCTCTAACGCATGTTGAGTTCGAAAATAAAACATAACGCTGCTCATAACCACGCTGGCGATATTAGGAAAACCCAATAGCTCGAAGCATTTGGAGGTTAAACATTCCTTCCTGCTCCATCAGAGGAGCACCTCATCTGAGCTTAGCAGGTTCTGTGCTTCTACCACACATGAAAGTGTGGGTCTGGTGGAGCTCGTTCGGTGTCAGGAAGATTTGGTGCCAGGAGCCCCCACTTTGCCCTTCTGAAGAGGTCTGTTCGGGTAGCAGAATTTGTGATGAATCAAACACCCTTAATTCTCTTTTCCCCACAACTTCCCCATTAGTTCTACCCACCATTCCCAGGTCGTGCTGTGCTCTGGAGGGACAATGTGTGCTCAGTACCACATTCTCTTGCATTTTGGATTAGCCACTCATGTATCAGCAAACTCTCTCGAAGGAAGCTGGGGGTCAGATTCCAGTGCAGGCTATGCACAAGAGCAAAGTTCTTGGAAGAGAGAAAAGAATGAAAGGACACAGGGGCAACCAATGCCCTAAAGAAGAGCATGGTGTGTGGGGGGGTGTGCACAGCACTTCTCAGCTTGTCTGCACCCCTCCTGCCACTTCCGGCCAGCATCCCACCCAGCCAGCACCAGAGGCCTGGGCTGAGTTAGGAGGATCTGAGGCACCTAGAAGTTCAGGGACTTGCTGTGGTCACACATTTAACAAGTACATGGTCTGAGTTGAGACTGGCTCCTAGCTGCTTATGCAACACATTGTCCCCCACACTTGTCCCCATGATTACCTCCCTGCTCCCACCCTCTGTGCTGCTGGGGCTGTTTCCTCGGCTTCTGTTTCTGCTAATGTGCAACTGTGCTTATCCTCTGCTTCCCCTTTCCCTGTTGCTCTTCTTACTGATGTCACTCGCCATTTGCTTTATTTGCTAGGAACTCTAATGAGTATAGCCACCCTGCTTGGTCAAGAGAAGACCTCCACGAAGATCTCTCTGAAATTTGGAAGGATCATCGGCCTGATTTGAATCACACAGCTAGGAAGTGACCAAATGAGAATTTGATCTGATTTAAAGACCATTCCCTTGCCTATAAGCCATATGCCTCCATGAAGCCAAAGGGAAGGGACTATGGATTGGGACTTCATAAGACAAAGATCCTTTCCCAGGTACCATTTATCTAGAGATGTAAGATTTATGTCATATTGGGAAGGGGGAGACCAACAAAGTCCTGGGGTGAAAAAACACCTAAGAAGTACAGATCGTGTCATGTGGAGCTTGGCAGTGTGAAGGGCAGGGCTGGAGGTGAGAAGAAATCCAGATTCAGGAGGTGAGGGGCTTCTGGAGAGCCAACAGAGAAGTGAATGGGGAGATTCACAGCATCACAGAACCTGGTGCACCCCTAAAGGGTGGTCAGTGAAGAGTTGTAGACTAGAGGAAAGGGAGGGAGAGAAGGGAGGATGGAGGGAGAAAGGGAAGGAGGAAAAGAGTGAACGAGGAGCAAAGGCAGTGTCCTTGCATCTCTGCTTTCACAATCGGGTGAGAGTAGACCTTTTCAGAGACATGAAGCTTATCATCTATTATACATCTGATTTCCCAGGAAAGCTATAGGACAATTTGGGGGTTTTTGAGACAAGTGACACAAAATCCCATCATCGAAATGGTGGTATCTGCTAGTGGTCCTCAAAACAATTTCTTTTCCTTCATGCTGACCATAGCCCCTGGGGCTCACTGGAGAGGGAGAAGGTGGAAGTAGGGACAGCATCACAGAGTACATCAAAAGAAAGGAGTCAGGGACCCTCTCTCTTCTCTGACATCTACCTCCCAAGCATCCCTGAGAAAGAACCAGACCTGGGACCTCCTTGGGGTTCAGGCACATCGTCTGCAGAAGAAGGACAGCAGTGCCTTTGGAGACTGAGGTCACTTGAGACCCAGAAGGACAGGTATCACAATTTTCCCATGCACATTCCTATGCTCCTCAGAACAGTGCCTGGACCTTGGCAGGTGACGGATTATTATATCCATGGTGGAGATGTGATCAACAATGTCATCCCTCAGGCTCAAAATGTGAAGTGGCTTTCCCAAGATCATACTCAGGAGAGCAGAGTCAGGGCTGGGACTCACATCTGCTTTCTTTATATGATGCCACCTCTTCAAAAATCACTCCCACAAAGGCCATCCCACCCCTCCCTTCCCTGGAGTTTCTTCTTATGGGACACCCCATGTATAAATGGGCCATTTTGATCATTCTTTTTGGACTGTTCCTTTCCTTATAAACTATCCCTTCAGGTCCCCAGTTGTGCAAATTCTCAGGAAAAATTTAATTTGCCTGATATATTTAGAATTTCAAATGAACATTTTGCCTCAAAACTTGGTTGGAAATGAATGCTTCTCTTGCAGATGATGCAAAACAAAGCCTGGGTTTAAAAATAAACAGAGCGCTAAGATGACAATTATATTGACAAGAATACCATAAACAAGCCTGGCTCCAGATCAGATGCCTTTCCCACGGTGTGCCTACCTTTAACATGTTGGTGTTGTACTTTGTCTCCCTACTTAATTAAAATTGAGTACCTAACAAGGGCCATATTGTAAAAAGAATTTGTTTCTGAATTTGGCTTTCCATGCAGCCGTCGAAACAGCCGTGTTTCTAGTTGCATTTCCTGCCAGCTTTGCTATATTGTGTATTTCTGTTTGTCGGGTTGGGTTTTTTTTTTCTTCTTTCTGCTTTATTTGGGAACAAATAATTAACTTTGGCTCACCTCTTGAAACATTCTTCTCACCGTAAATTCACCATGTGGATAGATTTTTAGGTGCTCCACTGTTTCTAACCTGACTGCTCTTATATTTATCAAATGTCACCCTGACCTGCCATGGTTCCCCCTTGCCTGTTAATTCATCCAATGCTTCTCATCCTGGCTTTCAAGGCCTTTCTTGACAAGTCTCCAGCCTGTACATTCCAAAAGCATGTCATGCACAGACTATTTAACGTTTATCCATTTGCTTACCAAGTAGCTCCTACATTCTAGACATTGTTCTATGTGCTCCTATCATGTGCAAAGTGCTGAGAGAGACACGGTCCTTCTTTTCAAGATGTTCACAGGGTCCTGGGTGAATAAAGATACAGCAAGGAAATTAGGTAGTTAGCAGACCTCAACAGTGGTTACATGGATATACAAAATGCTAGGTTGGTATAAAGAAAGGATGGATCCCATTGGAACTGGCTTCTGGAACGGGCGGCATTTGGATGGGACTTGATGGAAGAGCCTTTCAAAGAGAGAGGTAGGGGAATGTCACCCCAATGAGTGCACATCAGGAGTCCAGAACATTTTCCTTGAAATGACCAGTGGTCTAGTGCATTTGGGACACCAAGGATAGTTGGGGAGATAAATTGATGAATCGGGTAGGAAGGGAATCCTGGGGATAGAGTGTGCAGGGCTGTGAATGCCACATCAGGGATACAGAATATGATTCTATCAGAACATTTCAGAGCGTCCAGTACACCAATCAATTTAGACACCTCATTATTTTCCCCACCATGCCTGGCCTTGCTCCCTCCAGGACTTCACCCATGCTCATCTCTTCTGCCTGGAGTATTATATTTTTCTCATGAATTTCCATCCTTTCCTGTCTTTTCTGACTCTAGCCTGAGTTCATCTGAAGTGCTTCTGTGTCCACACATATATTCACATGCTTATGTGCATGTGTATGTGTGTGTACAGTGTTTTACTCTCTGTATCTGCTTTCAATCTTTTAGAGATTCCTCAATGTTTCTAGTCTACTAATGGCATCTTGCTTGTTTTTGTGGATTTGTTCTGTTTTCTTGCCTTGTTTGAAATATATTCTCTGGCATTTGTGAGACATTTTTGTGAGCAGTAAAATAGCAGTTCAGCCTGCCATCTTGAACCCATCACACAAGTTCTTCTTTTTTTTCTTTTTTAAAGATTTTATTTATTTATTTGAGAGAGAGAGAATGAGAGACAGAGAGCATGAGAAGGAGGAAGGTCAGAGGGAGAAGCAGACTCCCCGCTGAGCAGGGAGCCCGACGCGGGACTCGATCCTGGGACTCCAGGATCATGACCTGAGCCGAAGGCAGTCGCTTAACCAACTGAGCCACCCAGGCGCCCACACAAGTTCTTTAAAGAGCCCAGAATCACCATTTCACTTTTCTTCTTCACGTCACAAACTTAAAACACAGAACAAAAGTCTTTTCCTCATACACAAGTAAAAGAATACTGGTGTTTTCTTCCTTCAATGCCATGAGGTGACATTTCATAAAATTATGTACAGAAGAATTCAACTGTCCATTGACCTGTCCTGTTCCCCAACCCCTACCAGGAAACTCCACAATAATACACAAAACAGAAAGCTCCTCTTCCTTTAGGCCATTCAAGGCCACCTGCTCTATTTTGTTGCTCTTGGTACACAGAACTGAGTACATGACAGAGGCCCAATGTATCCTTGTTGAATGAATAACAACACCCATGCATCACTGAATCCCTCATATAAGTTGGTTTTGGTGACAAGGAGATTCTTTTGCTTATCTTTGTACCCTGCAGTGATTGGACAGTCATTCGATTCTTAGCATTTACCCTGCAATGGATTGAATGATGCTGGTGCTGTTACTACAAATAGCATAGCACCACCAAATGCACAGTGTTACCACCATAACACTACCCCAGGTCATGGATCCCCTGGGAGGCCAGCCCATTTCTCATGATGTCAACCATGTTAAATATAAAAATAACACTCTGAATCAAGCATTACAGCATTGTGGTGGGAGACTCTCAGGACGGGAGGCTATTTTTGTTGCTTTTATTGTTTCTAATATAATATTAATAATGATCATTTATTTATGAGTTACTATATGCCACACACTAGGATATATGCTTTGCAGGATTATTATATTTAGTATTCACAAAAAAAGGTTATGAAGTAGACACTATTATTATTCCCATTATATTGACAGGGAAACTGAGGTGTGGAGAGTTGAAATGGTTACCCAAGGTCGTCCAGCACGTATGGGCAGAATAGGGTTTCAACCTCAGGTACTCTAGCCTTGGCACTTGAGCTCTTAACCTCCTCACCATTTGCTCAAAATGTCATCCAGGGCCCAGGGCCAGAATTACTTAACTTACAGATGTCACGGAGTCATTCCAGATTGTTGGAGCTGAGGCCTAAGCATCTACTTTTTTAATATTAGAGGACCAGATGTTTTTTATACACATCAAAGATCTGAAGTCATGCCTTGCTTCTGCAGAGCCAGGGAGAGGGAACCTGTGGATGTGTGCACATCTGAAGGTAGGAAGCAGCTGCTCCCTCGAGAACCACACAACTCTTAAAGGCGGGAGTGGGATGGGTTGGGCTCTGGATAGAAAGTTTCTCTGCCAAGAGTAAGGACTTCCCCTATTCTTTTCTCAGGAATCTGAGGATGCCCCGGTTCTGGGGTGGCAGAGGTTGATGACCATGATCTCCTGGATTGTCCTCTCTTTAAGCCACATGTACTCTTGAAGTAATTTCCTAAATAAGAGCCAATGCTACAGATCTGGCCTGAAGGCATCCAGGCTCCTCGTCTTCTAAAATGGCTCTTTAGAAGAGAGTACCTCTCATACCTGGCACATCTGGCACATTCTCACCCTCCAGAAGCACGTCCTTGGGGACCCCCCATTCCCTGGCAGAGAGATGCAGAGGCTGAGGTGCTTCTAGTCATGGCCTGGGTCATTGCGGGATTCTGAGTGGCTGCTTGAGATATGATGTGCTCGCTCCATTTAGGATGGCAGCTGAAGGTCACTGCCTCTGTAAATAGACAGTGAACCAAGAAGGCAAATGCCCTCTGGTGTTATCCATCACTGGATTGCTCCTTTGGGGAAGTTGTTCTTCCCTATCATTCAAGATTCTTTAGAAGATTGTTAACTCCTTATAGTGGATCTTTTTCTGACCTCCACTTGGCAGGATTCATCAAGCTCTTAACGGCACTTAGAAATGTCTTTTCCCCCCCACAACTTGAAGCCACAAGATTAGCATCGAGATCTGTTGTCTTTGGAAAATCCATTCAATATAGAAAATGTTTAGAGAACACTCTGCAGACTCTGAAAAGACACAGATCTTGTCACAGTAACAATCATGTTCTAGCTGGAAATGGGCAACAACTCTAAAACCAAGAGCCAGCTTAGAAGAATATGCTAAGTCCTTTGTGAAAACAGATGGGACATTTATTTTATTGAAGGTGGGTTCTTAGTGAATTATACATCCTAATGATTTCAACTGCTTGGGGCATCATTTCAGTTCAAATTTAATGTTATCTTTGTGTTGTATCACCACTTGCCCTCTGCACACATTTTCCAAAAATGTATGATGCTTCTTTTAGGGTATAAGTTACAAAATGAAGAAAATGCACCAGACTAGGAGCTACGTGAAGATAGTTATTGTGCCTTATTCCTCGTCCTGTGGTCTGTCTGAAGTTGGACAATTTTGGACAAGTGAGTGAATAAGGGAACAAGGGCGCACTGCTTCCTGTGATTATAAATGGCCTTTAATATTTGCAAGGTGTTTCCCCAGTTTCAAAATCTTATTACATAATTTAGCTTTTCAGACTCTAGTGATTTCTCTGTGAATAAGCAAGTGAGATATTATTTTTTCTCATTCAAGTTCAGCGGAGAAGGAGTTTGAAATTTACTAAGGCTTTAACTAGCCCCAGCACATATACTTGGGAGTGGACAGGTTGCAACTTAATCCTTGGTCTGCCTGGCTTTTGATTTCAGACAGATTCCCCTGCATCACCCCAGGGCACTGGAGATGAATATCGTTATTATTATAACTGTAGTTTTTTTTGTGGATTATTAATCTCTTCCCAAATTGTAATTCAGGGATTATTAGTTTTTTTACCATTTGTGATAATCAGCATATCGTAAAACCAAAAGAATGTTCAGTCAAAAGGAGTTCACTTGATTCCAGTGTTTGATGGAAGTATTTACATTTGGTGGCCGATGCTCTGCCTTTATTTCTGAGTCAGCAGACACATTTGATCACTAACACTCTCCTCTCTTGACTTCCTGTTGGCCCCCTCCTGTGTCCCTCTGGCTTCTGTCCTTCTGGCTTCTTCTGAATCCTTCTCTTTTAGCTGCTATTTAAAAGGTGTTGTTGCTCAGGTCTCAGGTCTCTGTCCTAAGCTTTTTCTACTTGTACATTCTCCCCCTATTTGATTTCTTCTACCCCCTATGGCTTATTTACATCTGAATGCTCATGGATTCCCAATTTTTATCTCTGACCTATATCTCTAACCTAAACATTAGACTCACATGCTCAAATGACTACTAGGAATCTCATAGATCTTCTTTTCCACTCCATAAATACTTACTCATCACTTATTGTGCATTAGGTATTCTCCTAGGCATTGAGAATACAGCAAGGAAAAGATTTCAGGGAACATATCCCTCCATAACTTATCAAAGTGGAACTTCATCTTTTTTTTTTTTAAAGATTTTATTTATTTATTTGAGAGAGAGAGAATGAGAGACAGAGAGCATGAGAGGGAGGAGGGTCAGAGGGAGAAGCAGACTCCCCGCCGAGCAGGGAGCCCGATGCGGGACTCGATCCCAGGACTCCAGGATCATGACCTGAGCCAAAGGCCGTTGCTTAACCAACTGAGCCACCCAGGCGCCCCGGAACTTCATCTTTAAAACCTGTTCTCTAATTTGCCTTAACATAATAAAGGCACTGCCAACCATCCAACTGTCCTAGCTGAAGACATATGCGTTGTTGCAATTCTTCCATTTCTCTCATTTTTCAAATTCAGTCCATCAACAAGCTCCGTCAATCCTGTTTCTAAAATGTCTCTCAATGTCATCCACTTCTCTCCATTTTCTTTGAAACCACAACTAGTCCGGAAAGGCCACCATCATCTCCTGGCCAGATGACCACTGTAGACTCCAGACTTCCTCTCTTAGACTCTTCAGGCCATTTTCCTCACTATGGCAAGAATGACCTTGAAATATCTTCAGACCACATCAGTCCCTGATAATCACCACTGGGGCCTTTCCATTGCACTTGGTCTAAGATTCTTTACATGACCTGCCCATAAGTTTCCTATGCAAGGTGGCCCACAGACACTTCTGCAAACTCACCTCATGTCATTCCTTCCTCATCTACTACTACCTTGAGGCCCCATTAATCTGTGTGCTGGTTATTTGCTTCAGCTCTTTCATGCTTGGAGGACTTCCCATGTGCCATTCCCTCTGCCTGGAACGTTCTTCCTTCTATTTGTTGGCTGGCGCATTCTTAACTTTTTGAGTTAAGCTTAATTATCTGTTCAGAGAGGGCTTCTTTGTACTTTTTTTTTTTTTTTTTAACCCTGCCACAGTACTTCATTCTTTAAAGAACTTATCACAACTTGGGATCATTTTATTGATTTTTTTGGTTCATACTTTTTTGCATTTCCTTCCCCTACTAGGCTACAAATGTACTGAAGGTAGACACCAAGTTATCTTGTTCACCAGTTTTATTCCCTATGATGAATCCAATGTCTGGTATGAAGTAGGCCCACAATAAATACTTGTTGATTGAATGAATGATTATTTGGCCATCTGAAAGACAGACAAAAGATACTTTTGCTCAAATTTAATCAAATATTTTTAAGCATGTTATTAATTTTTTCTGTATAAAAACATGAACAATAGCCAACTTAGTGCTAATGTTAACACTAACAAGATTATTCAAGTTAAACATAGAATAGTTTTCATCTAAGTACACAGTCAATAAAATATTAATGTTGTCTTTCTTCTAGACCACAGGGTCACACAAAGAGATGGTTAAGGAGCTGCACTATATGGTTTCTGGGTTTGCATCTAACGGCATTTATCATCTGTTCATGTAAGTTTGAATAAATTTTAACCACAGATAGTTTTGGAGCCCCTCCTCTGTGCCAAACTCCATGGGGAAAAGTGAGACACCTGAGTCTTGGAGGAGCATCAGCCTGTGGAGAGAGGCAATTACAGATGTGACTCAAGGAAGACAATGAGAATGTAGAAGCATTTGCTAAAGATAGAGAAAAACATATATTCTTGGATAGGAGAAAGAAATCAAATTTTTCCTCTAATATAAGAAGAGGCTTCATGGTGGTGGTGGCATTTGGTTGAGCTGTTAGAGTGAAAATAATAGAATGACAAAGGAAAAAAGTCAGTAAAAAGAAGCACATGACATTTGCATTCTACTTCATAGGTTGAGAAGCACATTTCGTGTCTTATTTGACTCAACAATCCTCGAGATGATGGGGCAGGCATTATTACTGTCTTGTTATTGTTGCTGTAGTCATCTGCTTGCTTGTTTTTAACAAGGGATTAAGAAAGAGAGAATCAGCATGTTTTTCCCAAGGACACCTGTCTAATGGCAGCAAGAGGTCTTGAACAACAGCTTGTGAATCCGGACTTTTGAGCTCAGCTCTGTGCTAGGTTGCCTCATGTATGTTGAGTTAAATGAGTGGCCCTAGATTACTCCTCTTCATCCTTCTACCAGCTCATTCCCGCCAGGTTGAGAAGTACCCTACAATGACTCATTTCCTGGTGGAGGGCTAGTCCTGACTCATCAAAACTATCACCTGTCAAAAAGTCCCCCAAACCCTAAGGGGGAAAAGGTTTCCCTTTTCAAACAGTTTCAAGAGTAGGGAAGATGTCCAGGACCCCTGCCTCCTGGGCCCACTGGCACTGTAGAATGGCACGTGGACCCACTGTGGCAAATGGCTCTTTCACAAACCCTGGACTTCAGCCCACTTTCTCTTCCAGAGCTCTGCATACCCTGTGAGAGCCTTTTCTCTGGAATGGAGTTATTTAAGGTGGTTAAGACTTGTCTCTCCTAATTAGCTAATAAACAAGTGTTAGCAAGATGGCTGCAGTCTAAAGCAGCACCCTGGGGATCTCAGGGAAGAAATGTGGGCACAAGGATGCCCCCTAAGACTGCTCATCTCTGCATCACCCCCACTCAGGATTGAAGGAGGCCATTGCTTGGATCTTGAACTAGTGCTTCTTGTGGTAACTTAAGTCGCTGGCTCCAGGATGAGCTGACAACATGACAAAAAGGGGAGTGCCAAATGTTTCTGGGCAGGGGCATCTGGCTGGCTCAGCCAGTAGAACATGGGACTTTTGATCCCAAGGTCATGAGTTCAAGCCCCACGCTGGGTGTGGAGCCTACTTAAAATACAAAACAAAACAAAAACCCAAATACTTCTGGGGAGATGAGAAAACCTGTATTTCATAGCATGCTGTCCTACTAGAAGGGCCTTAAGAGCCCTTCTTTCAATATACAAACTCTGTCCCACGTATTACCCGATCCTTACTCTAACCAAGCAACCACCTCCCACATGCATACATGCACCTACTTCTCATTACATTTCTGGGCGCTGAGGGCAAAGACAAGGGAAGGGAAGGGTGTATAGGGCATGCTGATACAGATACAACTGACTTATTATCTAACTGACCAGTTCCAGAAGGATGATATGGTATAGGCCAGATGGGGGTGTTTGAGAGGCTGAGAAGATAATTTGAATTTCTATGCCTAATGAAGATCAGGCACTTCGAGACCACCCCTGTCTATTTAAGGAGACAGGCACCGGAGCCCCAGGTTCTCAGAGAACCTGCCAGGATTCAGGGGCATCAGGTAGAGTCTGAGAAGGCCATCACTCAAGTGATGGCTAAGATTTTGTCATTAACCCTCTGTTAACCTTGACTTTTGGTTCAAGTGGGCTACACACTATAGCTTTGTGCTGGTGGTGCTAAGAGGAATGAAAGCCGCATGTTGGTGCTAAGTGAGGGACCAAGGGAGGCAGTCAGGACATAGAGGCAAGCCAGCATGGTTCATCAGTGTTGAAGAGAAAGAGAGGCCATGGGATTTGGGCATCCAGTGCTCTTGACTCAGAACGCCTTAGCAGTATTAGAGAAGACATGAATGCTCCACTGAGCCTGCGGTGGGGCCCAAGCTAAGCATGCAGGCTGAAGGCAGGGGCCACGGAAATAGTGCAGCCCCACTCCACAAAACTGGCAGAGAGGACTCTTCATGAATCACATCAGGCCCAGGCCAGCTCCACGGGGCTTCCAATGCCACAAAGGACGTGGGGCTGAGTGGTGAGCATGGGCTTGCAGTACGTCCCCAAGGATCCCAGGCCCCTCCCCCACCAACCCTCCCCAGCCCACCACCATCACAGTCTTCCTTTCTCTCCTGCTTGGCCTCCTGCTGCATCTGCCTGACCCTTCTGAGCTGCATTTATTGTTGCCTCTGAATCCAGGCAAGGAACAGAGCAGCAGAAGAAAACATGTGGATGCTTTCCTGTTACTGGTAAATTGGGAAGAAATATCCAGAAGGAGGTGTGGATGGTTTCCATGAACTTAGGAAAATAAACAAACCTAACAAAAGGCTGAGCTCCACAACTGTGCGATGTCTGCGTCCATTCATTCGTTCATCGCAAGTCATTCCCGCAAGTCACTCGGCCCCCCACCCACCCTCTCCGCAAACCTCCGCTCCTGTGCATTTCAGTCCAACCTGACATCTCAATGGAGCCATTTCTCTGGGGCTCTTTCCTCCTTTACCCCTAAACCTCCATCTGTCCCTTTCCTCCTCTCTTTTCCTTCCCGATGGCAGTTTTTTATTTCAGAAGAAAACTTTTGAAAATTGTTGAAACACGCACTACAAAGCGAAACCTTATTTTTTTTAACATTCGGCAGAGAGCTCCCCCCACCCCAAAAAAGGCAGCCATGTCAAAGACACTGCCTCCCCCCTTTGACATTCATGCAGTGCTCAGAGTCAGCTGGGGTCTCGGCTCTGACAAATTTGCATCTCTTTGAATGTGACGCTTGAAAAAAGCCGGAGCCGCTAGATTAAATTTTTTTTTTTCCGTCCAGAAAATGAGAAAAGCCTCTATCTCTCTGCAGAGTCTACTGGGAAGATCTTTATTCTGATTCTTGTTAGAATTGTTTATCACCCTGACAGGCCAGACTCGGACGAGATAAAGGCTCCGCTCCATCACGGGGCCTGACAGTGGTAGGACATGCAGAAAAATGAAAGGAGCAGGAGAAAATATTATTAATAGATGCCGACTTGCTTTGCCTGCATGGCACGTCAGGGAAGGGAGAGGGGAGCCATAGCTTGATTGCAGGCCTATGAAGTTCTGTCCAAAAAAGAAGCTATTTTTCATTAAGTGATAGAAGGGCCTTTTTCATGTTCTTTCCTGAGGAGCTGATAACTTATGCAGTTTATTCTAACCCTGCTGATTTCTGTCAGGGGAAGAAAACCCCTGAAAGATGGCTCTGACTTGTCCTTTTCAGGAAAGGAGGGTGGTTTGACAGACACACACAGGCGAAGTCGGGAGGCCTGGCCCGGACGGGCTCATGGCCCTGGCTTCTGGTTAGGTGCGTGCTGGATGCTGTGAGTCTAGGAGGGGTGGGGAAGGGGAAGGAAGGACTGAGTTCAGAGCCTCTTGGCCTCGAAGGACGCTCTGTGCACGGAAAAGCAGAATTTCCCCTTGGGGGTCAGTGTGGATGACTCCCTAGAAATGAATACTCGGGGCTCCCATTTATGGATGACCTCCCAGCCACATTGCTGTTTACTGTTTTGTCAGGCTGCTCAGGATGCCGTAATAAAGTACCGCAGGCTGGGTGGCTTGAGCAACAGACTTGTATTTTCTTGGGGCTCTGGAGGCTGGGAGTCCAAGATCAAGGTTTTGGTGGGTTGGTTACTCCTTGGCATGCGGGTTTCTTCTCTGTGTCTGTACGCCTTGGTGCCCATTATTATTTTTATAAGGACATTGGTGCTTTTGAATAAGGCCCATCCTTAAGACCACATTTTACCTTAATAATCTCCTTAAAGACCCTGTCTCCAACGACAGTCACATTTTGAGATACTGGGGGTGAGGTCTTAGATGTGCAGATCTGAGGGGGACACAATGGAATCCATACGATTGAGTCTATCCAGCGATTTCTTCCATTTGAGCTTCTTTGGATTCATGTGGCAGAAGCTGAGCAGGATGTGATGCCCACACAGTCCTGCTTTCGCTTGGGAAAGGGGGGTTGTACAGCTCTCTCCTGTGATCAGGCCCTTGGCACCAAGGAGAACCCTTTAAGAGGGTCTTAGGAGGGCTGCAGGCCAAGAGGAAGAGCCAGGGGCAGGGCTTTGCTGGAGGGCCCAGTGCCTGGACTGAGGAACTGAGTGCTCCAGGGCAAGCCATATAACGCTCTATGCCTCAGTTTCCTCTCCTGTAGAAGTGATAGCGTTTTACTGGCTGCCCAAACTGATTGAGGACTGAATGGGATGGGGGAGAGGTAGCAGCTCTTCACTTCCACTGGAGGGTCATTTGGATATTTGTGTTGATCTTTATTGCTAAGGGGTGGTCTGTGGTGGCGTGTTCCAGCCTAGTGGCCATGATCCTGTGAGTCTGGGCATCCTGGAGGCCATGCTCCTGTGAGGCCACGGGCATCCTTTGAGTCTGGATGCCTGGCCTTTGTCCAGACATGCATTAACCCAGAGTCTGGAAAGGGTCTGTCCCCAGCAGTTTGTGGGAGAAGATGAATTCCTTTTGTAAGCTCAGCTCTGACCCTGAACCTCTTCTCTCCTCCTCCTGACAGTCAGAAGCCTGGCTGAGGGCTCTGTGAAGACTCCACTGGGACATCCCATTAACACCAGGAAAACGCTGGAATTCATTCAATTTCATAGTTTGTTGTAGTGGGGGTTGGGGAAAAAATCTTGGGTAAACTACAGATAAGTGATGTGCTAAGGGCATTTCTGCCCTGTAAGCACACAACACTTAACATGTGCCAGCCACTGTCCTTGGTCTTTTCTTGCTTTCCATTGATCTAATTCCTACAAAAAACCCAAGGACTAGGCATCACTATTTTCCCCATTTTAAAGATGAGGACCTCGATGCTGAGGAAAAGTCAGTAACTTGTCCAGGGTCACACAACCAGTAAGAGACTGTATGCCTGGCTGGGATGATGGGAGTGTTGGTTGGAGAGTTTGGCAGGGTCTTTCTCTCTACCATGTGAATTACAGAAAATTATTGCCAAGTGGCCTGAGGAGGGGGGGTAGGATCCAAGAAGTCTGTGCTTGCTCTAACATCTAGATATGAAATATAACTCAGGTTGGTTGGAACTCTTGACTTATTGGGGACAGACCACAAGTTGAATCATGGAGTCTGATAGAAATCATTTCACTTCTCACTGATCGAATAGCTAGTAGATGAGCAATACTATCAAAAAAGAACTGGACGATCCCATGTGTAAAGGATCCCAGCAATGGCAGGAATAGACCACATGGTTACTGCAGGGGTCAGTCATGGACTTGCTTATCCTTCAAGGAACAGATTAAAAGTCACCCCCTCAATAAAGGCTCCCTTACTCCCCTAGCATAGGAGACTGCCTATCTTCCACAGAAACTAAGCACTTGCAATGCATTTGCAGGTGTCACAACACAATGTGATCATATATTGATTTGTGTGTCTCTTCTCCTTGACTTTCCCACTGGACCGATGAGACTCTGCAGCACCCAGGGCTCTTTCTGACACCAAGATGGTGTTCAGTGAATGTTTGTGAATAGAACCATGGAAAAGAAATAGTCTATGAATCCTAAATACATTGACTATGAATCCTAAATCTATAGGGGAAAAAGAAGCATGGTATTAGAAGAGAGTGGATGTTTAATTCTGAGAAATGAATTTTGGAAATAACGATGATAATAAAATTAATATCTTAGAGTTACATTTCATTTAATTCAACATATACATAGCCCATGCCAGGCACCATGGCGGTGGGGGAAGGGGGTGGGATCAAGGATATATGGCACAGGAGCTTAGCCTTGAGGAAGCTTCCTTCTCAAGACAAAGCAGCTCCTAGAGCTTCTCTGTTGTCTCTGAGTAACCCAAGGGAGAGGATGAGGCTTACAAAAGAAGGGTGGGAGACTCAGAACTGAGCCTTTGGGTCACAGAAGCAGAGGTTTCAAGGAGAATGGGGTTGACCTAGGACATCAAGGGGACAGGAGCATTCCAAGAAGAAAAAGTGTGTGAGTGAAGATGAGTTGAGAGACAACTATTGTGGTGGCAGAGTGAGCTTTGGGCTTCGTGTTAGAAGACATGTATGCTAATCATAGCTTTACCCCTTCTTCAGTGTAGCTCCAGTTGACCTATTCAGGTTCATATTCTAATCTCTAAAATGAGAGTGGCCAAGTAGATAAGTGAAGGATTTTTTCTCAGCCAAGTGAGTTGGGTGATCCATGGGTTGCCTGTCTTTGATGGATTGAACATGAGGTCCACTCAGAACTGACTAATTTCCTTCAGACACAGTGTGGTGCGGTGAAAATCTTTGGAGCTGGGGTAGGGGCTGTTTTCTGATTTTGACTTCTTTGCTTTGGGCCAGCTCTGTTTAGTTCAACCTGTATAACTACGGTGCTCACTAGGAGCCAGGCATTGAGTAACATGGACACATTTGAGTTGAAAGGGGGTGCTATTCCTAAATATGTTAAAATAACAGATTTAATTAAAGAAGGACTGTAGTGGGCATGCAGGAATGTCGGTGGCCCTAGTTGCATACCCTATTAAACACTTAAAAATAAAGCTGAGTAAGCAGATCCCATTTCTCTCTCAAAAACCCTACAATCTAGTTGGAGAGACAGCCATATTTATTTATTCTTCTTTTTATTCATTTCTTAAATATGTATTTATCCTCTCTGAGCCTCAGTTTCTGCATCTCTAATTTGGGACTAATGGTGGTTTCACCTTCACAGGATTGCTCTGGATGCTAATGGATACTCCTAAGGATAACGTGTATAAAGTTTTTGCACAGAAGTTGGTACCGAATGAGCATGCAATATATATCACTGTCCAGAACAGTTTCTGACATGAGGAAGATGGTCAGTAAATAATTGTTGAGTGAATAAATAAATAAAAGTTTATGGCTGCTATTATAATAATTGCCTAATATGGGCCAAGCACTCAAGCATTGTCCTGATTCCTGAGGCAAATTTTACATTGTGGTTTAATAAGTACTATGATATAGATAAGCACAGGATACTCTATGGACTAGAAGAAGAACACCTAAAATTGCCTGAAGAGGAAGTCCAAGGATGGTTTCTGAAGAAGGAATGACCGAGTGAGGGGCTAAAAATTAATAGCAATAGCCAAGAGATTGGAGTGGGGATGACTAAGAGGGAGGCGAGTGTGTTCCAGGCAGAAGGACAAACATGAACAAAGGCACAGTGGTGTGACACAGCAGAATATATAAACTAAGTGCTACCAGGTTTTAAATGAGGGAACGTGGGAAGCAGCTGCAGGTGCCACTAGAGAGGATGTTGGACACCATTTACTGTAGGCCATGTTAAGTTTTGTCCTAACTCTGAACAGATGCAAACTGAGGAAAGGTTTTGAGAAGAATAACATGGTTAGACTTACATCTTAGATCACCACTGAGGCTTCCTTGTGCCTTTGTTTTCTTCTATTCACATCCTTGTTTGCATGTGCATGCAGTATCATTTCTCTGTTAAATTGAGGCTGGTGGGTATATCACTGAGGGTAACTGAACCTCCCATAACCAAGATGTGGACTACAATTGGAGCTAAACCAGTCAGGCGTGGGATTCATGGATTTTGCACCTTAAGTGGAGTAATATCCTCAAAAATAAAGTAGCTGGTATGGGTCTATCTTGCTGGAGGTACTTGGATATTGTATCAGTTCCTACTGCCCATATCCAGAAGAAGCCCCATGATTTCCTCCTGTAGCTACAGCATCTCAGGATCTTACAGTCTCACTGATGATGTGGGTGCAATCTGCTGTCAACCTCAGGCTCTCACCTGCCTTTTAGTCTTATGCAAATCCCTCCCATTGGCAGAACATAGCTGGAGCTGGGTGATCAAAGAGACTGGGGAATGGAGTTGCCAGGTTTCCAGCTCCTGCAGTTGAGGAGAATACAGAGGAACAAGGATGTGGTTGAGACAACACAGATGCATAGCACACTGGTCAGGCACTTAACACTGGCATGTAGATTCTCCTAGCATAAAGCTGTCCATCTTACTCATCCTTCTAACCTGACTCCAGGTTCCCCAAATAAGTACTCCACAAATATTTGTTGACTACCTGATGGGTCCCTTTTGTTCCAATGATGACTAGAACTGGAAGTGAAAACCCTTTACATTGTTAATTCCCATATGTGGTCCAAAGACCTTCCTAATGTACAAATATTCTTCAGTGGATGGTTACAATATTTTCTAGGAAGCCCCAAACCTCATAGGCATGTGCCTGTGTTAATTATGTGAACTTTAGTTAGGACAGGTAAACTACAGAAACAAATTGACTCCCCCCCCAGGAATTCAGCTGGATAGGGATCAAACCATTCTGAACACCTACAAACTCAACAGGAGATTGAAGAAAAGAATAGCAGCAACTCTCTGAACAGAAAAGCAACCACTTTCTGGAAGGTAGGACATGCAGAGAAGTGAATCCGAGGTGATATTCGGGAGGATAGATGGCGGGGGAGGGGGCCTCTGTCGGCCGCTTTTGGCAAGTGATAGAGCCAAGGAGCACAAAATCGGAACTTTTAGAAGTCTGCTCCACTGAGGGACGTCATTCCAGTGGCTAGGCGGGGGGTGGAACCCTCACTGGGACAGTGTGGTCTCAGGACCCTTGGGGTCACAGAAAGACCGGGGGTGCCTGAGTGCGGCACAGCTCCCAGGTATCAGAGTGGGGAAGCCGGCTGCAGAGACGGAGCCGAGGCACAGGCTCTCAGCTCGGGGTTGCCATAAACCGTGATCCGCGGCACAGTTGGGCTACTGCTCCTCCAGCAGGGACCCAACAAGCGGCAGATCCAGGGAGACTCCCCTTCCTCCCCTGGGAGGAGCAGCACGGGAGCGCACCACAGGGATCTGTTGGGTTTGGAGACTCCACCCGGGGTCAGGTGCCAGAGATAGAAACGACACTATAAGACGAAACAACATTAGAATAATTGGGATCCCAGAAGAAGAAGAAAGAGAGAGAGGGGCAGAAGGTATAATGGAGCAAATTATAGCAGAGAACTTCCCTAATTTGGGGAAGGAAACAGGCATCAAAATCCAGGAGGCACAGAGAACCCCTCTCAAAATCAATAAAAATAGGTCAACACTCTGACCCCTAACAGTAAAACTTACGAGTCTCAGAGACAAAGAGAAAATCCTGAACGCAGCTCAGGAGAAGAGATCTGTAACCTACAATGGCAGAAATATTAGATTGGCATCAGACCTATCCACAGAGACCTGGCAGGCCAGAAAGGACTGGCATGATATATTCAGAGCACTAAATGAGAAAAATATGCAGCCAAGAATACTATATCCAGCTAGGCTGTCATTGAAAATAGAAGGAGAGATAAAAAGCTTCCAGGACAAACAAAAACTAAAGGAATTTGCAAACACAAAACCAGCCCTACAAGAAATCTTGAAAGGGGTCCTCTAAGCAAAGAGAGAGCCTAAAAGTAACATAAACCAGAAAGGAACACAGATAATATACATTAATAGTCACTGTACAGGCAATACAATGGCACTAAATTCATATCTTTCAATAGTTACCCTGAATGTAAATGGGCTAAATGCCCCAATCAAAAGACACAGGCTATCAGACTGGATAAAAAAACAAGACCCATCGATATGCTGTC
>NC_138377.1:6117142-6140108 GCF_054177405.1 Leptonychotes weddellii | reverse complement strand
CAAATAATGCAATATATGTTAAGAAAAAAAAAAAAGAAGAAGAACATAGCAAGAGGGGAAGAATGAAGGGGGGGAAATCGGAGGGGTAGACGAACCGTGAGAGATGATGGACTCTGAAAAACAAACTGAGGGTTCTAGAGGGGAGGTGGTGGGAGGATGGGTTATCCTGGCGATGGGTATTGAGGAGGGCACGTTCTGCATGGAGCACCGGGTGTTATGCACAAACAATGAATCATGGAACACTTCATCTAAAACTAATGATGTAATGTATGGGGATTAACATAGCAATAAAGAAAAGATGACATTCTGGAACATGTCTTAAAATGTTGAGTCCAAGCATTTCTATATGGCTTCATGGGAAAGTCTGACCCAGTGCTCACTTTGAACTTCATGCCCCATCTCTTCCTTCTATTTTGTTCTCACTTGAGCCACATGAGATAGCCATCATTCTTTGAACATGCTGAGAACTTCCATGACTCTGAGCTTTTGTGATGTTTTTTCCCACTGCCTGGATGATGCACTTTCCCACCATTTCCATCTGGCAAATCAATTAGACCAAACTTGAAACAACCGTCCTAATAAAACACTGGCCACCATTAAAAAGCTCTCTCTCTACTTGACATAATCTATGATCACAGCAATGATCCCAGAGTGCTTTAATTTGTATAATACATCCCTTCTTTACCTACCAGTTCATGAGCAACTTGTGAGCCTAGAATCTATTGCCATGTTTGCAAACATTGCCAGCCCTCAGTAATGTTTACTGATGCAACAGAAGAATGAGTTCATGTACCAGTGAATAGGTAAGTGAAACAGTCAATTGATGAATGGAATGAGCCAATGGAGGAGTAAATAAATAGTGAACAAATGAGTGGGTCAACATATGAGAAGATGAGTATGGCAATTGAATGAACAAATGAATGAGTAAATCAGTTAGTTGAGAAAGGACAAATACATCCAGGAGGAATTGAGGAAACTCCTGGATACGGACAGGTGTTGAGACAGTCCCTCTACACTGAATGAAATATGGAATGGAATCAGATTATCCTTGTACAGTTATCCTGACTTGTTGCTTCCTCCCACATCAGATGACTGAGCCAAATAGAAAAAGCAGAATGCTTTGGTGATCAAGGTGACTGACTTGGAGTAACAATTATTGGTCATGATTAAAATGTGTTTCAGGGTCACTATTTTATATTTAAGTAAGTAGGGAAATTTGTTTTTATTGGTTAGAGATATGGATTATATTAATTTTTCATTTCCCTTTATGTTTCCTTACAGGAGCTCACCAAAAGCAGCCACCCCAGAATAAACAAGTTTCTTTTAAGGACACAGAAAGATCTAGAACATGGCTCCCAGCTTGGGAACTGGAAAATCTAAGAGGTACCTTACAGACTTTTGTGATGGTGTCCCAAGGTGTGTACTCTTAGTTTTGTGAAAGGCTTTAGACAGTGTCTTCAAAAGGGAGGAATTCTAACTAGTTTGAATTATCCTCACCCTTGCCCAAAGAAATCAACACTAATTTCAAGTACACAAGATTCTTACTGGATGCTTAGGTTTTAGGAAAGTGATATATGAAGAAGTATTAAGAATTATCATAAATATCAAGACCTAACCCCATAGATATCAGGAATTATTTGGAAAAATACCCCTAAAAATGCATATTTAACACAGAGAAGCAAGTTAAAAAAAAAAAACAACTTTAAAAAAAAGTTTCTGTGATGGAGGGTTAAATTTGCTCTCTCCCACTTTCCTCACACTGCAATGTGGGCTCAGAACCAAAATGAAGAAAATATCTGAAACCCTAGAGAATCCTTTTTCTTTCTCTTTTTTTCCCCCAATCTGCATTATAAGTCTACCTCTGTATTACTTCTAGGGAACATACCTAGATTTTTCTCACTCAGATGTCCCTCAGACTGACAAAGCTCTAGTGGTTTATGATGGGATGACTATGAAGTATTTTCTTAAACTGTAAAATGGAGTCTGAATGTGGAGAAGACCCCCCGCCTCCCCCCGCCCGCACACAAGGCAACCTGATCAGGCACAGGTTTTAGTGTATTGTGGAGTGGCTAGTGTTGGCATTCACTGTGTCTTATCCCAACTAGAGAGGCTAGAAAAGACCAGAGGTGAAGCTCACCATCTCACCACCAGATGGTACCTACAGAGAGCCAGTGGCCTGGGGCTTGCATCCATCCCCTAGGTGTCCACGTGCTTTCACATATTAGTAGGATGGGATTACCGAGCATATGAGTTTTGGTACAGTCCTCTCATTCTATTCATTCTCTCAATTTTATTAATTGCCTAATTTAGACCCAGAGATATATAGCGTTGAACCCCAGGGCACATAGCTTGTTCAATAGATGGTACAATTATCATTTGTTAAGATCACATTGATGTAACATCCACATGACTAAACTAAGAAAGCAGAGTTTAAAAGGTTTGCCATCAGCCTGTGTGTATTTTTAAGAACAATACAATAAAAACTAAAATATGTGTAAAGATCACTTGAATTCTTTCATGCATTTATTTATCCATTCATTTGAGTATTTAATGAGTGCCTCTTGTATGCTGGTCCCTGTTAGAGGTGCTGAGGACCTAAACAATAGAGAGTAAGATGGATATAGTTTCTGCTCTCGAGGAGTTTGTTCTTCTGCCAGTCACTTCTGTTAGGATGTCGCCAGAAAGTTGAATTCAGTTGCTAAAGACAGTGTCCCTACTCTAAATGTCAAGATGGGAGGGCTAGATCATTGGATGCTAAGAATAGTGGAGGGAGCTTTCTTGACACCAAGGCACTGGTGTTTCATTGTTTCCTCTTGCTTGGAGATGGAGATGGGGAGCCGCTTGTGCCAGTACAAGATGGCGCTATGTTGCTTTATAATCTCAACAGGCATAAAAGGAAAGACAATGAATAGTTTAGTTTTGGCATTTTCTCCTTAGCCACCTTTTCCCTTAAGGTCACCTATGTTCATGCTTTGCATTTTCTCAACAGACTGAAGTGAGGATCTAAATTGCTTTTAGTTATTTGGGATTGCTAAGGGTTGATGACTTTACTTTCCACACCATGCTGGGAACTGGACTTGAAGTGAGACTGACTTTGTAGATGACTGAAGGATGGCTCTGACAACAGAATGGGAGGGTGGGAGGCCAGCCAGTGGGATAAGGAAGGATTATGGCAGATGAGGAGGGGCTGGGTGGGGCATCGCAGGTGGATGCGTGGCGCTTACTTTGGGAGTGGTGGTGATTTCACACGACTTGTTGACCCATTCGTCTCGGAAGTGGGGAAGAGGATGGAAGAGGCTCACAGATGATACTGTCACCATTAACCAATCCTCCTTCCCAGGCTGTGTAGGAAGGAGAGTAATAGCAGCATAGATAGGACACGTGAGCTCTCCTCCCAATGTCACTAATTAAACTTATAAGTGTCTCATTTTTGGACTGTCCCAAGTGAGCCTGTACTTTTCTTAGGCTCCTCACAGAAGAGCCAGGTATTTCTTAATATAGGTACCTCTAATTATCCCATGTTCACTTAGAACCTCTTTATCTGAAATGGAGTATAAAATAGAAACATATGAAATGATTGCTGAAAGTGGAGAACTCTTGGAAGGGTTGTTTGTGAAAAATACCGATTACATTTCAACCTTAGTGTACATAAGTGGTAGAGAAATGCCCTAAACTAATGTCCCCAGTCATTTTGATGAGTGTCATCTCGTACAACATAAAATAAGGTGATGAATTCCCACATAGTAGTACTTATATTTTTAAGTAGTACTTCTCAAACAATGTAATTACGTTAGTCTAAAGTTACTGGAAATCTGAAGTGTTTTATGATTGGAGAGATCTAGCTTTAGGCTTCAGATTTTCCTCTTTATAAGAGGGTCACCCTACACCAGGTTCTTAGGCTTCCAGAACTTTGCTTTCTTCACCTATAACATGGTGATAATGAGAGCAACTGCCTCCCTGACCGGTGGTGCACACCGAATGAGGTAACAAATATGGATACTTAGCCCAGGACTAAGCCATGGGGATGATGAATCAACGCTTAGTTCTAGAAGTGACAGGAAAGTATTTTCCGTGCACAGTTTTATTGGAATGAAATAAAAATAAAATGATAATGCTTTTTGTGCTAATGGATTTGAGGACCACTTATAAAAATTTTTCTTTCCTCCTCTTTAAGCATTTGACCAGCCACCAACTGAGAATTCTGACCCTAATATATCTTGTTAACATTAACTATAAGCTATCAATTAAAAAAAAATCCAGACATTCCTAACTACACTTTGAAGATGATGAGTATGTGAAGACTGAATTGTCGAACCACCTCTAGGGTCAACCTTGCCTCTAATGTAAAACTCAATTTTTATTTGGATTTTAAAATGTCTCCAATTATCCAGTCAATATTACATGCATATTCAAAGATTGGTTTTCATCTCATCTGGAGGTACACCTTCCAGGCCCGCTCTTTATCTATGTATTTGTACAAATACAAATGAAATTGGGTCCATAAATTCCCCATATCAGAATGAAATCACACTCCTGTGTATTTCTATCACCCAGACAGCTTTGTTTGGGCTTCAGAGATAGGAACGACACTGGGTACTCCATTCTTCAGCATTTCCACCTTGAACTTCGTTATGAAAAACAGAGTTTTCATTTAGAAATAGCCCAAACTTCCCACTTGTATGTCTGCCTGGGGGAACTCAACTTAAAAAGGGTATTTAATAAAACACAGAGTTGAAGGGGAAAATCCAGTTGAAGGACTTCACCTTGAAGCCTGCAGCATTTCTTAACATTTGAATTCTCAGATAGCACTGCACTCTTCTCCCCAAGTCACATGGCTCTGGGTAATCACCATTAATCTTCTATGCTCATAGCTTCTCTCCTTCCTTGAAATAGTACTTTACAGGGATAAACATGACACCCATTTTGCCTTCCATTCATTTTTATTCGCTTATTAACAGAAAAGAAAATGGCTACCACAGAGCAAGGTCTATGGGCCGGGCACTGTGCTAAGTCATTTACATGAATCACTGTGATTAATTCTGTAATCTGACAATATCTCTGGGATGTAAGGACTATTATTCCCTATTTGAGGGGAGGAAACCGAAGTTCGGAAAAGTGAAGACATGTATCTAGAACCACCCAGGTTAGAAGCAGAAGTATGTATCTCCAGCTGGCCATGTGTGGATCATTTTAAAATCCAGAAAAAAACTGAGTGTCAAATTAGAGGCAAGCTTGGCCAGTGATGCAATCCCTATGGGTACAGACAAACTAATTATGACAACAAATGGCCTCAAAAGACCAACAGCTGACAAAGGGATATGTAAGAGGGTGGGCTAAATATTATAAGGGGATCTGTGGCAAAGAGATTCTAAGGTAACCCTCTTGAATACCACCTTCTGAGTGTGAGCAGGACCTATGATTTGCTTCTGGTCCAAAACAACAGGAGTTATGGGATGCATTTTTCTGTGATTACATTTTAAGGCTATGTATCTGTTTTGCTGAGAGACGCACCCTCCCTTGCTGGCTTTGAAGAAGCAAACTGCAGTGCTATAAGCAGCCTTTCAGAGGAGGCTGATGGTTAGGGACTGAGAGTGGCCTCAAGCAGACATTTAGGGAGAAACTGAGGGCTACAGTCCAACAACTGGCAAGGAGCTGAATGCTGCCAACAATCACATAAAGCTTAGAGACAGACCTTCTCCAGTCCAGCCTCGATGAGGCCACAGCCCCAAATGATAGCTCAATAGGGTCTTGTAAGACCCTAAAGCAGAAGACCCAAGCAAGCTGTGCTTAGACTTCTGACCCACAGAAATTGTGGGCTAATAGATGTGTGTTGCTTTAGGCAATTAAATTTGTCATAATTTGTTATGCAGCAGTAGATAACTAAGACAAGATGTCTTAGAACCATGTCACTGAATGTGTAACTCTTTGGAATTCATTATGGTCTTTTGCAGAGAGCAGAAGACTTGGGGTGAAATTGTTTTCATGGAAGTCACAAAAGCTCAGTGGTCACATTCCAGTATCCAACTTAGATGGCCACTGTAGGGCATTTGATGTTGTTGATCACCCCCTGTTGAAATATCTCCTCCTTTTTCTTCTGTGACAGTCTTCACCAGTTAACTTTCTACTTCTCAGCTTTGTCTGTGATTCAGTTCCTCTGCCCACCTCTCACCCATGCGTAGTCCTCTTGGCCCTGATTCTCTTCCCACACTGTGTGTTCATGGCATTCAGAGCTACGTATGTGCTGACCCATCCCAGATCCCATGACCCCTGCTCTGAGCGATCTCCAGAGCTCCTGGCTCAGAAACTTATTGGTTTTCTCATTTTGGGTGCTTTGTGGACACCTCAAACTCAACTTCTCAATTACTCATTTTAGTGAGTGATGCCCACAGCCACCATTCACTTCCCATCCAACTGACCACTCAAGACAGAATATAGTAGTTGCTGTCAACTTGCTTCTTGAAACAACCACCCACTAGACACTGTTAATTTCATCTGTGAAATAATTCTCAACCCATTCTGGTCCATGATGTACTGCAATGCTACATCAATTCAGAGGGACTACTGAAATATTCTTCTACACAATCTCATGATCTTGTCCCCCTTAATTCACAGCATACATTGCTGCCAATAATATGACAAGATAACAGGAAGATAGAAACACTTACTAGGAGAGAACCCTTTGACTTGGCCTCTCTCATATTTTGTCACAAGGGCCCATTGACTGTGAAGATGATGATGCATAAGTTTACAGCTTCTTCCAACATCTTTTTTTACTTTTTTCAAATAAATATTTATTTGTCCAATTATATATTCATGATTATGCATCTTTTTTCTTAAAAAATCCCACTGCTTACAAACTTTCTTTGGTTCTGGAACACCTCTGAGATAAAGATCCAGCTCCTTAATGTGACCTGGTTAATCAATGTCATCTGGTGCTCCCTGTCTCATATTTTATCTTCAATAAAATGGAACAAATTTCACTTTTCACTAAATATGCTATTTCATGCCTCTGTGCATTTGCATATGCTGTTCCTTTGGTCTGCAACACCTTTCCATCTCTCACTGACATCTGCCAGCACATATCCAACCACAACTTCTATTGGACAGTTTCTCTTCCTCCTACAAGACTCAGCTCAGGTGTTAACTGCCCAAGGAGACTTCCTGGGCCCCCTTCACTATCCCAGTGGATCTCTGTGTTTCTATAATACCTCTATCTTTCCCTTATAACATGCTGACTGAGTCTCCTTGGTGTCTGACATAGATGTACAGCAGAAGTTTGTTGAGCTGTTGCTAAATTACCATTGTGTAACTTGGACAAGTTACGTGACGACCACAAATCTTAATCTCTACGCTCGTCAACAGGGTTGTTAAACTACCTTAAAGATTGTGGCAAGGTTTCAATTAGATTATGTAAAATAAAAATGCTTGGTAAACGTCAGGAATCATAGTTGACATAAACAGAACTGCCTGGTATTAAGATAGTCTTTGGATCACAGAAGTGGTCAACGTAAAGAAGGCTCTGTATTTAAATGAAAATCAGAGTCTAGAAATCAGATTAGGGAATACCATAAACATTATATAGTGGTTAAAATCATGGGCTTTGGGGCTAGGTGCCCTAATCCTGGATCTGCCATGCACTGAATTTTATGATTTTAATTAAAGAACTACCCTCTCTATGCCTCAGCTTCTTTACCCGACAGTGGAGACAACAGTAGGGTTGCTGTGGTAATTAAATGTGTTAGCCCACTTTTAAATCTAAGCATAGGGCCTTGAATAATCCTCAATAAATGTGAACTATCATTACTGTTAATTATGATTAATAGAATTTGAAGAAAGACTTTTTTGATGTCACATTGAAATTAAGCCTGCCTGATGGCTAGTTTAGCACATATTCAAGCTGCACCATCCCATTACTCACAGAAATTATGACCATATTTGTACTTTTGGAGAATAATGATAGAGCATAATGGTAGAGCAAAGAAGGCACTGAGACATCACTAGTAGATTTGATCCAAGGGATGGAGAGGTATAGCTCAAGGTAGAATATTGATGTCCTTCTTTTTAACTCTTGGAACACTTCATACATATAAATCTGGTAGCAAGATTAAGAAGCAAAACAAACAAACACCTGGATGAAATTGTAGCACATGGGTTAGTAAACAGAAAGTAAAAAATGAAATTATGAAGCAGAGATTTTTATAAAACACTTATGAAATTAGTTTCTCCCTATGGTAAAGTTCTCTGGATTATATAACTTTAGAAAATTCATTTCTAGAAAAGTACTATTGAGAAGTGTATGTAATAGTGCCCTGTAATCTACTTTAGGAGTTGAGGGAAGGTGGATGGGGGAAAAAACAACAACAAATAAAGATGAAGCAGACAGTGCCAAGTCCCTTTCCTAGTTACATGGAGAGCTAGGTGCCCTGATGTAAACAAAAGATGCTGATATATCACACAACAAACTGATGGGCACCTAAAGAATGTATTTTGAGATATATGTATATATATATGAATTGTACACTTCCAATATATACAGTTTATTGTATAGAATTTATGTCTCTATAAAGATGTTAAAAATACATATTTTCAATATGTTGCAAAGTAAAAGAAGACATTGAAAAATGTAAGATAAGATCAAGAAATGAAAAAAAAAAGTGATAAATTTTATCAGAAAAAGAACCAAATAGAAAAACAAGAAATAAAAAAAAAAAAATAACAATCAGAAAGAAAAACTCAACAGCTGTGTTTAATAGCAGATGAGATGTAGCTAATTGAAAGATTAATGAACTGGAAAATAGGTCTGAAGAAATATTCTAGAATGCAGCTTAGCAAGACAAACAGAATGAAAGGGAGGTTAAGAAATATGGAGGATACAGAAGAAAGGTCTGACATATATTTCATCAGAGTTTCAAAAGGAGAGTGTGAGAGAACATGGCAGATATTTAAGAGCTAATATCTGAAAATTTTCCATAACTGACAAAGTTCACCAACCTGCAAATTCAGTAAGCCCAACAAATCCCCAAACAGCTTAAATAAAATAGATCTGTATAAACTTAGACACATTATAATCAAAGACAGAAAACCAAAGACAAAAAGGAAATCTTAAAAATAACTGAAAGGGAAAAATGTTATCCTTTGAAATGGGAAGGTAAGTTGTCTTTTTTAAGGGCAATAATGGAAGCCAAAAGACAGCAGTAATAGTTTCCATGTACTGAAAGAAAATAACTGTCAGCTAAGAATTATGTATTTTGGAGAGAATATATAAGAGAGAGGGCAAAATGAAGACATTTTTGAAAACAGAAATGGAGAAAGTTTAACCTTGAACAGACGCTCTCTAAAGAAAATTCTAAAGGTTGTTCTTCCAGCAGAAGTCAAGTAAATCCAGATGGGTCCTGAAATTCAATGTAGGAAACATGATCAAATGAAGTATTATCTATGTGGGGATACCTAGTCAAACCTTGGTCATATGAAAAAAATACTAAAGATGTGTCAACTTTAAGGGGCATCTGGGTGGCCCAGTGGGTTAAGTGTCTGACTCTTGGTTTTGACTCAAGTCTGATCTCAGGGTCATGAGATTGAGCCCCATGTGGGGTTCCATGCTCAGCACAGACTCTGCTCAAGTTTCTCTCTCCCTCTCCCTCTGCCCCTCCCCCCCTGCACTCTCTCTCTCACTGAAATAAATAAATCTTTTTTAAAAAAAGATACCAAAACACATCAATAACAACAAACAAAAGTAGGAGGGAAGTAATTTGAAATACAGTAAGTAAATTAGCATCAATATAAAAATATATCTGGTAAATCAGTATATCTTTGGCCATTTAGAAATAGAGTTTTAAACAATTCATACATTAAAGAATAATTATAATGGAAATTATAAATATGTAGAGCTGAAAATAAGAAAAAATAAACCTTACAGAAGATGTGATACACTTGTGATACAGCCTAAGCAGCCTGTAGAGGAAAATTTATATCCTTTAAAGATTATTCCATAAAAGAAAGAAGACTGAAAACTAATGAGCTTATTCTCCAATATAGGAGGTTAATCAACACACACACACACACACACATACACACACACACACACACACACAAAAGACAAGAAATTAAAAAGAAGGAAAGGATTTTTAAAGGGTAAAAAAGTGAAATGAAAAATAACATCAAATAGAGAGGGATCAATAGAGTATAAACTAGATATTTTGAAAAAAATAAAGAAAACAAACTGATACAGAACAAAAAATAAGTGAAATAAAAATAAAAGATAAAAAGTTATATTACCATTTAACTGAAGATACTGAAATGATCATAACAGGATATTATAAAAACTTTTACCAATAAGTTTTAAAATTGAGATGCAATGGACACATTCTTCAGAAAAAATATAATTTACTAAAACTTGCTCAGCAAGAACTAAACAAAATATGAATAGCCCTGTCACAAATAAGGGCATTTGGTCAAACTTAAAAAAAACTTCCCTCAAACACTCCAGGACTAGATAGCTTCATCATCAAGTTCTATCACTGAGTCAAGTAACAGATAATCCAATTTTACATGAATGATTGGAGATTACAGAATAAAAGAGAACATACCTCAACAAATTTGGGCACCAGCGTAACCTTACTACCAAAATCCCACAAAGACTTTATGAGAATGAAAATTATAAATTTCATTTCATTATAAATTTCATTTATAATTTTTTCATGAAAATATCCCACAGAAAATATTAGCAAACAGCATACAGCCTTATATAACAAAGATCATTTATCATGCCCAAGTAGGGCCACATTCAGGAATAAAATTAGCAGGAGAGTTTAGTAAGCTTTCTGGACTCAACATCAATCTACAAAAATCAATCAAATTTTTATACACAGACAATAAATAGATAATATAATTAAATAGATATATTATTACCAATAATATAAAAATATTTTAAAAATCTAGGAATATATCTAACAAAAAATGGTTGAGGTTTTTATGAAGAAAATTAGAAAAATGATTATTATGAGACATCACAGATCTATGGAAATTGAAATAACATTGATAAATGCATTGGGAGAGTCAGTATCATACATATGAGGATGCTCTCTAAATTGATCTACAGAGTCGTTGTAATTCAAACAGTATCCCAGTAGATTTTATGGGTATGTGTGTGAAAACTGACAGGCTAATTCTAAAATCTATATGGAATTTCAAATGGCAGGAAAAGGGAGATTTTCCTGAATGAGAAGAACAAGGTGGGTTGGCTGGCTTTTGCAGATATCAATAATTACTTAAATGGTAGTAATTAAGGCAGTGTGATATCATGCCTGGGTTAGACAAATCAACCAATGAAACAGATTAATAGTCAGAAATGGTGTGTGTGTGGTGGGGGGGAGGGGAATGTTTATTTTATGAGCTGAAGTGACATTACAGATCAGTGGCAAAAGAATGGATTTTTAGATACATGGTGCAAGACAATCTGTTATCCATATGAAAAAATAGAGCTCTACATCACAATATGCACAAAAATGAATTTCAGTTTAAAAAAATACAGGTGCAAGGCAAAATGATAACAGCAATTAAAATATATGTATAGAATAATATATAAAATGAATTCATGTGAAGAAATATTTCTTAAACAGGCATAGAAAGCAAAATCCATACAGGGAAAGATTAATAAGCTCAAAAGATAGCAAAATAAAAGAAAATATAGACTTTCAAAATGGAAAAGATTTTTATAACATACACAATGAAAAATGACTAGTATACAGAATAAATAAAGAACTCCTACAAACCAGTAAGAAAAAATAACAAGAGACCTAAAAGCTAAGTGGGCAAAATACTTGACAGGCACTTCACAAAACAGGACCCTCAAGGGGCCAGTGACAGACTATGGGATGAGATGGGCAATCTCATTGGTAAACGGGGATGAACATTAGAACCACAATGAGATACTGTTTCATACTCACCAAATGGGCAGAAATTATAATACCTGACAATATCTGACAACAATACGTTTTGAAAATGATAGGGAGTAAGGGAGACTCTTTTCCATTTCTCCAGAGGGTACAAATCGGTAAGACTGCTTTGGAGAACAGCTAGTCATTATCTAGTATTATTGACACACCTTTTGTCTCAGCACTTCCTCTTTTGGATATACAGCCCGGAAAATCTCTAACACACGCACATCTGGAGACATGAAGAACATCAGTCCACAGAAGCTTGTCCCAGCAAAACAGTGGAAATAACTCATACGTGGTTGTAGACTATATAAGTACATCCTGGTATAGACACACCATAAAATATTGTTCAGCAGTGAAAATAAATGAAACGCAGGGACACACAATAGCATGGTTAGTTCTCAGGGACAATATTGAGGCAAAAATGCAAAACAAATAAACAACAATAATTACAGTCCTGTACGTGGTGATGGGATGTTGCGGTTGGTAATGGACTTGGGTTTGAAACTTCTGTCTGCCAGCTTTCTAGCTGTGTGACCTTGGAGGAGAAATTGTATCACCCTGAGGCTCAGTGGGCTTCCACATGATGGAGTTAAGGAGTGTGCATACCTCCCAGTGTGGTTTTGAGGGTTACATAAAGGAATGCACGCCGTGTGCTTGGAGCAGACTAATCAACGCGAGTGTTGACCACTCTTTTATTGTTGTGGTTGTGGCTGCTGCTAGGGTTGATGGATAGCAAGGCTAACAGATGCCAGGACACACAGGTGTGGGGATGCAGGTGCAGCTGGGAAGGAGGGAAACTCCGAGCACGGCATGGCTGGAGCACAGGGGCCCAGCGAGACCAGGACGCCGCGAGGCTGCAGCGGTGAGTAGGGAACACGTCATGAAAGGCCTTACTTGCCAAGCTCAGAAGTTGAAACATGATTTAAAACAGTGGGGAGGCACTGACGGGTGTTACGAAGGGTAAGAGCCCTCTTGCGGAGGGGGTGTGGAGGGTCTTAAATCTAAGCTGTGTGCTTTTGGGGCTACATCAGCCCAGAGAGTCTGTTTTATTGTCAGAAAGGTGCCAGCCGTTCCTTCAGTGCGGAGGGTGGCTTGGCGGGGGCCGGAGGGGGGAGCAAGGGGACAGGCATTCGGGGAGGGTGTGTATGTACCGCACGTGTTATGTGAAGGCCCTGAACCTGGGTGGGGCTAGGCAGGAAAGGACTGATCGGAGCCACAGGAAAGCGGTGTCTTTGACAGGATCTCTCGGTGGCTGTGTCTCGGAGCTTATTTTAAATGCAAAAGGGAAATGGGGGCAGCATGGCGAGCGGGTGGTGGGGAGGAGGCAGGGCTCAGATCTTATCCGGACTCTTGGCTGTCATCAGAGCCGCTCAGAGCAGGTGCTTCAAAGCCTTCAGCATTATCCTGCATTCGGGCCCGCGTCGGGTACACGCACAAAGTGGGCATGCATTATTCAGGCGGCATCACAGGCTCTGTGCCGCTCGTCAGAGTGTTGGCAACGTCGGTCCCTCCTTCCCCAAAAGCCCATTGTTAAGCATTATAAACAAACAGGATGGACGCCTTTACAGTCACTTCACTGCTAGTGAGATCTGCAGTCATAACAGGAAATCCTGCACTTGCTGCAGAAAGATTCTGTTCTAAGAGGCAGCACGAATGTCATTGACCTAAATTCCAGCGTCCCAGCCTCTACCTGCAGAACTTTTCAGCAAAGAAATGCTGGCGAGAGCCAGATTAAAAGGATCTGTAACTATTTCTTTCCCTCTGTTTTATGAAAATTCATTGCCATGAATATCTAGTGACCCTGAAACCCACTTCCAACTTTGGAAATCGGCTCCCCCAAGGCTGACTTAAAGGGGCGGAAGAAAATCATAACGCGAGGGGCTTGCAAAGAGCCGGAGATGCTGGATTCCCTTAGTGGAGGCTGGTGTCATCCACGCCGTGACTGAGCGAGGTGACAGTGGGGCCCAGTGCTGCCCCAAAGGGACCTTCCTGTCTGCAGCACGGGAGGGGCAGTGCCAACATCACTGTCTCTCCCATTTGGACCCAAGTCTGACGCTGCTAACGAACAATGCCTTGCTTGTGCTGGCTGTTTCAGTGATGAGCACATCAGCCCCTGGGAATTATTACTTTTTTTCACGGCAGTTCTGCTGTCTTTTCAATTTTCTTAGCACTCTGCAATGATCGGTTGTTCTAAAGGGCCGTGGCAACACAGGTTAGGTCAGCGTCCATTTGTACTTTGCAGATAAGCTCACTTAGACCCAGGAGCCCAACGACTTGCCCCAGCATTGTCTCTCCAGAGCTCAGAGAGTTTGCTCGGCTGGCCTCTTTTACTCCCACTCCAATAATGCATTTCTCAGGCCATTTCATGTATTCCTTCACTCATTTGGCAAGTAACTATGGATAGAACACCTAGCACATTCAGGCATGGTGCTGGATGCTAAAGATACAGAACTTAATAAAATGGAATTCCTGTCTGTCAAATGTTCACAGTCTAAGAAAAGAGCAGCTGATTTATCTGCAAGGTATGACGCACTGTGATAAATGAAGTTTCGAGGGGATTCCAGAGAGGAGTCCTTCAGCCCAGGCTAAATATGCAAGGAAGACTGCCAGGAGGAGGCTACCTGGCCATTGATCTATAAAGAGAATAATGTGGATTTAGGAATTTGAAAGAGGACAAAGGATGTTCCGGTCAGAGGCCATTTGGATTTGAGACAGGGTAGCTCCTTCCAGATGGTCATTTATTTTGGTGGGGCCGGGGTACAGTACTGACGAGTGCAAATAACCATGATGGACGGCATGCTTCACAGGGGCCAGAAAACTGTTTAGGTGTTTTAAACACTTGATTTAAATCACTGAAGTCAAAGAACAATTCTATAGTCCCTAGGACTCCCTTTTAAAGTTTAGGAAACTGAGGCTTATAGAGGTGAGAGACTTGCCCAGTCACGGAGGCAGCCGAGCGGGGGTTGGAAGATTTGGACATGTGAACCCCAACCTCTGGCCCAGAGTCCACACAATTAACCACCACTCCCTCCTGCTTCCCCTTCCAGGGAACAGATCACGCCTCCCTTGGTGCAGGAGTTCAGACTCCTGTGGCATAGTGATTTGGCATAGTGAGCAAGGCTTCCTGTGGCATAGTGATTTGGGAGCTAGCACGTGGCACTCAGAGAGGGCAGGTGACTTGTTGGGGTCGCACAGGTCCCCCAGAGGTACTGCCAGGATTCACCCTGTAAATCTTGGACAAATTACTTAATTTCTCTCTGCTTCAGTTTCCACACCTGCAAAATGAGAAGAATAAGAGATCTGCCTGTCTCAGAGAGCGGTAAGAGCCACCTGAGTTGATAAATGGAAGTCTCCTAAAGGTCTCATGGATTTTAAACAGTCTGTGGTCTGTGCCTAGAATGTTCTTTCCCCATACTCATTTCCACCCTTTCCCTACTCCTACCAAATTCTTTTCTAATTGCATTTCCCCCCCTATCCATTATTAAGGCTGGGTGCAAGCATCATTTTGGAATGATGCCGTCTCTTACCTCTAACTGTTCGCGTTCAGAACACACTCCGTTTCCATATTAAGTGCAGTTTGTAATGATCTGTGCACCCGTGTGCCTATTGGACTTATACTCATCCCTGACCCACCTGACTTTGTGCCCATAATGGCAAGAACCCTTGCTGGCTTGTGCTCACCATTATCTCTCTCAGCCAAACATATACAAAGCCCTCCGTAGAGAGCAGGATACACTGCAAATTGCGCGAGGCTCCCCAGCCTTTTGAGGGTGCAAGAGCAAAGCTGCTGCTGACCTGTTGCATGAATGCTTGCTTACTTCCCTCTGTAACAGCCAGGTCCGCAACCAGGGTCGGCCAAGTCCCTGGTATTTTCACCATACCTAGTTAGCGGTGTTGTCCCCCATGCCTGTTCAAGTAAAATATTGTACTCCTAACAAAATGATTGTGTTTTGCACAATGCACCAATAACTAACCTCACGGAGTTACTTTTAGCCATCACTCTTGGATGTTCATGGCTAGGTGTGTGTTGGTATCCTCTGGCTTCTGTTCCTATCTGCGTAACTGTGTGAGCCAGTTATGTTCTGTTAATTCTCTCTGTATATTTTGACGTTATTAATTGATTCCATCTGATTACATTAATCATGAGTAATTGAGATGTAAAGTAGTTTTCAGGTGAAGTTCGCAGCAATTCCTAGAGTAAGGAGAGGGTCTCAGTGCGAAGGGGCAAATCATGTCAGAAATTTAGTTGGCGTCCAATTCGAGGTTAAGTTCAATGTACATGTTTCATGGAACTTTCACTGATTTACTGAAAATGTATTTTTTTAATTGTAATGCTTAGATTAATTAATGATTCTTCTAAAATAATACAATAGCTTGATAGGAGAAGAGAATGATTTTGTACAAGTTAACTTTGTTGCTAAACTTGTTTTGTAACAACTTTGATACACTTTACAAGTTAACTTCTTTGTACTTCTGGATAAAGCAAATCTGTAGACTTAGCTCTCTGAAATTTAATTTATAAAAATTTGAATGAGTAAATTTTAAATTACACAACACTGAGAGAGTCTGGTTGTTAAAAAAAAGTGATACATAATCATCACGGTAAATAATACCTAAGAGCATGAAGGGCCCAAAACTTCAAATTCAAACACATTCAAAGCGGCAACAAGCAACCTTGCACATCTATCATATAATGCATAGGATAGATTCCTAAAAGTGGAATTCCCAGGTATTTGTTCTGCCTGTGTAGTTCTCATTTCCATTAATTTTGCTACACAAACATGTAGGCAGTTTGCCACAATTTTTCACTCTCCTTGGCAGAGGTGCACGTGGTTCGGGGTTCCTGAACACTCCAGAGCAATGCTGTGAAGAATTCTGATGCGAGCCCTCCTATGTGATGTGCAATTCACTTGCAAAGTTCACTTGTTTCACCTGCATGCCTAAGAAAACACAAACCTTCCCTTTGAACTCTAGTTAAGTCTGCTGGCAGTGTATATCCTCCTTCAAAGCAGGATAATTGCCAATTTCCGTTTCACTTTGTTCTGGGTTAAATTGGGAAGAAAAATGATTCTTGTTCATGCAGGAGCATTTTCCTTCTCTTAAAAAATATTGTAAAATTGAACAGAAGTTGATTATTTCCTGCCACATCTTCCTGGGAGGATTGCCTCTGAGCTGTCAACGGCAGTGGCTCTGAGCAGGTTCCGGGGTTAAGTGTGCTGGGTTGTAAGTCAGCATCCTGATGCCTCATGAGGACAAGATGTGGTTAGGTGAGCACTCAGGTCCGGTGCTCACAACAGTGGACATGGCAAGGGTTAATGTGTTGGTAGCTGGCTGGTAAATAATGGAACGGGAAAACCTGGAGTCAAAATCCTGCTGGGTCACCTCCAAGATAGACAATCTTAGGCAGGTTAATAATTCTTGGATTCCTGATCCATGAATAGAAAATATAACCGTATGTATCTTGCAGGGTTGTTATAAAGGCTGATAAAAAGGTGATGTATAGAGTGTTTGGCATTGTGCCGGCAGGTAGAAAACATTCAGTGAATATTAACTGTCCTTATTCCTGTTGTCAAAATATTGGGACCAAAAAATCTTATTGTCACACTTGAGTTGGGAGATAGAACTGAAGCATTCTACAAATAAAGCTCTACACCCCACAAATGACCATCTGGGATGGGTGCTGAAAGCTCATTATTTTGTAGGGGATTTTTGTGCAAAAATGAACAAGATACATTTTCCTTAGAAGAAAGGAGAATGTCCCATTCCTTCTGACTGACGGTAAAATTCCTTCAGAAAATAACAAAGCAACACACATGGAAGGTGACCCACTCACCTCACGAGTGACTTGGATTGGCTTCGCCACCTCCAGTACAAAGACCACAGCTTTGCTGAATTAAAAATAAAGATGTGAGCCGGTAAACCCAAAGTGAATGGAACAGATTGTTTAACGTGACTTTTCCTTATCTGTACAACACATGCATAAGATAATGCCGTTGACATTTTTGTCAAGGGAATGAGATGTGGACCCTTAGCATCACTTTAGATGGAAGTCAGGGGGAGGAGGCATGGCGGCTGGCGTTTCAGAACCCAAGCATTTGATGATAAGGCAGACACAGTGGAGGCCTTGCATGTTCTCAGCACCAAGTAAGTAATTGCATTCCTGGCCTTCCTGGTGAACCACTTGGAAGAGATAGAGTGATCCACCAAGCCCTGGAAAGAAATTGGAGCCACAACTCAGTCCCAGAATGTTAGGAGTGCAAAAGAGCTTGAAGATGATCTTGTTTGCCTTTTCTTCCGCACATGGCAAACACAAAAGGAATTAACCCAAGATCGAAGGAAAAGGTAGTAACCAGGCAGAACTCTTGAGTTGAGTGTTCCCACTAAGGGGGGGGGGGCATCCTGTTAAAATACCAGCACACGGTTTGCCAAAGAATGTCGCCTTCTTCTGCAGGTTGGCAATATATTTTACTTGTGCTTCTAAGCCCTCCCTGTAATGACTGTTAAAGCTTTTGTCCCCAGTTACTTTCAGCTGGAGCCCCGAGTGTGCTTTATTTAAGGCAAGTTCAAAGAGTGGTGAACTCTCACTGTTAATTCACCAGAACATCAAACTGAAGTTGATGCTGAGAGGAGAAGATGGCGTTCTAATGACCCCCAATTCTGAGCCATGGCATGCTGAGTCTGAGCAGGAAAATTAAAAAGTAAAAATAAATGCACACTTAGGTGTATGTGGTGACCCTGGAGAATGGCAAAGACAATTTCTAAAGCAATCTCCAAGAAAATTCAGATTACCTGGAAAAGATTAACAATTAGGCTGACAACAGATTTCTTGTTTCCAACACCAAAGGCCAGAAGACAGCAGAGTAATGTCGTCAACAGAAATCTATTGGAACAGAAATCTCAACTTGTTGGTTACACAGCTAAATGCTGATTCGAGAGTAAAGTAAGACATTTCAGGCAAACAAAGCCTGAGAGAGGTTATTACTCAGGGACTCCTGCTAAAAGGATTGTCAGAGGACAAATGTGTGGAAGAAGGACACTCAAATCCAGGACCATCAGGGATGTAAGAAACAATGCTAAGCAGAGAAATGGATTGATTATTTATACATGATTGATTATATATGGATTTAGAGCAAAAGAAGTATTGTCAGAAGGATGGATTTGGAAAAGTTTAGAAATAGAAAAAATACTAAAATATTAGGCAACAAAACCATGAAAGATAGGAGAGGAAATCAAATGTTCAACAGACCTTGCAATATTCAAGAGAATAATCACTATGACTAGATTTTGTTAAGTCAAATATGTATTTTAAAAGTGAACAAAACCACCAAAGAAGAGAGGATAAAAAATAATAGGGAAAACCCAATGAATGCAATGGAAGGCAAATTAGAAGGAAAAAAACAAGAAAAAATATACTAAATTAAAAAAATAAAATTATTGGATTGAATTTAAGTTTATCATTAGTCACAATAAATATAAGTGAATGAAACTGCTAGTTATAAAACATATGTATATTGGAGTAAAAAATAATTTCCAGCTCTATTCTGTTTTCAGGAGTTATACATAAAGATAATAATGTAGAGATTAGGAGAGTAGAGAGATTAGAAAAAAAACGACAGTAAAATAAGCAGTTTTTGTAGAGAATCCAAAGGAATCTACAAAATATTTCTAGGAATAATGAGTTAGTAAGGTCACAGAATATAAGACAAACAGAAAAAAATAACTCTATGTCTATGTACTAACAATGAACAGATGGACACCAAAATTAATAGTGCAATACCATTTATAATACCTCAGAAAAATGAAATAGTTATGTGCAAAACTAATAAAACATGTATAGGACTTGTATGCTGAAGACTATGTAACACTGATCAAATAAATCAAAGAAAATTTAAATAAATGGAGAGACATGCTGTGCTCATGGATTGGAGGACTTAACATAGTAAAGATGTCAGTTATCCACATATTGACATGTTGGTATAAGGTCATTTCTATCAAAATCCCAGCAAGATATTTTTGGTAGACAAACAATGAATCGTGGATCACTATATCAAAAACTAATGATGTATTGTATGGTGACTAACATAACATAATAAAATAAAATTAAATTTAAAAAATATACTTTTGGTAGATATGGACAAGATTATTCTAAAATTTATATGGAAAGGAAAGGGACTAGAATAGCTAAAACAATTAAAAAATCAATAAAGTGAGAAAAATCATTCTGTCCAATTTCAGGACTTATTACATAGCTACAGTGATTAAAATAGCATGGTATTGGCAGAGGACTAGACATAAAGACATAAAGATTCATGGAACAGAATAGAGAATTCAGAAATAGACCCACACAAACATATCCAGTGATTTTTAACAAAACTGCAATTCAATGGAGGAAGAATAACTTTTTCAACAAATGGTTCTGGAGCCATTGGGTGTCCAAAGGCAAAAACAAAAACAAAAACAAAAAACACAACAAAAACAAAAACACACAACCCTTGACCCAAGTTTTGTAATTTATACAAAAATTAACTCAGAATGAATAAGGGACTTCTATGTAAAACCATAAAAGCTTGAGAATAAAAACATAGGGAAAAATTGTAGGATCTAGGACTAGACAAGGCGTTCTTAAACTCAACATTAACTGTGAGACTCATAAGAGGAAAAATTGGTAAGTAGGACTTCACCAAAATTAAAAAACTTTCTTGCTTTGCAAAAGACACTGCCAGGTGAATGAAAAGAAAAACAGGTGAATGAAAAGAAAAACCACACATCTGATAAAGGATTATGGTCTGGAATATATAAAAACTCTCAAAACTCAACAATAATAATAAAAAAAGACAAACAATCCAATTGGACAATGCTCAAAGACACGAAGAGACATTTCACTAAAGAGGATCCACATATAGCAAATAAGCACATCCAAAGATGTTCAGAATCATTAACCATTAGGGAAATGCAGATTAAAACCACAATGAAATATCACCACACACCTATCAGAATGGCTACAATCAAAGATAGTGACACCATCAAATGGTGATGAGGATGTGGAGACACCGGATCACTCATACCTTGCAGGTGGGAATGTAAAATGGTACGGTCACTTTGGAAAACAGTTTGGCAATTCCTTAAAAACTAAAATACAAAGACCTTATGATCCAGCAATTGCACTCCTGGTCAATTTATCCCAGAGAATGGAAGACTTACATTTACACAAAAATCTATACCCAAATGTTGATAGCAGGTTTGTTCACAATAGTCAAAAACTGGAAACTACCCAGATGAGTGAATAGTTAAACTGTAGTACGTACATATTGTGTAATACTCCTTGTGGATATCAAGGAACCAACTATTGATACACACAACAACCTGGATGGATCTCTAAAGAATTATGCTGAGTGAAAAAAGCCAATCCCAAATGGTTGCCTACAGTATGTTCCTATTTATACAGCATTCTTGGAATGAGAAAATTATAGGAAGGGAGAATAGATGAATAGTTGCAAAGGGCTGAGGAGTCCTAGCAACAGGAGGGGAGTAAGGGTGGAAATTAAAGTTTAACGTGAGAGAGCCCTGTGGTGATAGGAACACTCTGTACACTGGCTGTATATTACTGTCAATATCCTGGTTGAGACATTGTATTACAGATTTATAAGACATACACATTGGGAAAAAAAAAAAAAAGAAAAAAAAAAGACATACACATTGGGTGAAACAGGTTAAAGTGTACACAGATTTTCACTTGAAGATTCCAAACAATAGCATGTAAACCTGCAGTTATTCTAAAATAAGAAGTTAACTAAACACATAAGTAAATATTTCCATCTACATTGTATTTATCATATAAGGATAATGATACAGAAATGTTGGGAGTAAAAGTATTTTTTTTAAAGACAGTAAAAGTAGAATGCAAAGGGAAGCTGGAATAGCAATATCAATATCAGAAAAAATAGACTTTGAGGAAAAAAGCATTAAGGAAAATAATTTTATTAAATTATGATCAAAACAAGAACAATTCTTTAGGAAGATGTAACAATTCTGAACCTGTATGTACCTACCAATATACTCTCAAAATATATAAATAAATAATGGGCAGAACTGTAATAATAATAAAAGAAAATTTCAATTAGAGTGGGAGATTTTTAATTGCTCAGAAACTGACAACTCAGGCAGACAAAAAATTATTAAGGAAAATTCAAGCAGTAAAAATAAGCAGCTTGATCCAATGACATATATAGGAAGAAAGAGAGTGACAGAAAAATTAGTATAAGTAGGAATACTCTTGTTTAACAGTACATATGCACACTTTTTAGAAGGGATCTGGGGATTTGATTTTTTCTCAAAATTTGCAATAATATTCTTTTCCAGCTTTACTGAGATATAATTGACATATAGCATTGTGTAAGTTTAAGTTATATGGTGTGATGATTTGATACATGTATATCTTGCACAATATATACCAAAATAAGGTTAGTTAACACATCCTTTACCTCATAATTACTATTTTGTTGTTGGTGTTGTTATGGTGAGAACATTAAATTTCTATTCTCACGGCAACTTTCAAACATACAATATAGTTTTGTTAACTACAGTCACCATGGTATACCTTAGATTCCCAGAATCTATTCATATCATAACTGAAGTCTATACCGTTTGACTAATATTCCCCAATCTCCCCTACCCCTCAGCCCCTGGCGACCACGGTTAAGTGAGATCACACAGTATTTTTCTTTCTCTATCTGATTTCATTCACTTAGGAAGGTCCTCAAGGTCCATCCATGTTGTTGCAAATGGCAGGACTTCCTTCTTTCTCTTCTAAGTAGGCATTTAAAATTTTTTTTTTTATTCTTATGTTAATCCCCATACATTACATCATTAGTTCTAGATGAAGTGTTCCATGATTCATTGTTTGTGCATAACACCCAGTGCTCCATACAGAACATGCCCTACTCAATACCCACCACCAGGTCAACCCATCCTCCCACCCTCCTCCCCTCTAGAACCCCCAGCCTGTTTTTCAGAGTCCATCGTCTCTC